>NC_066265.1:24445530-24748560 GCF_905404315.1 Leptidea sinapis
TAAAAAACCGCACTATAAAGGTACCCCAGTCTTGCAGATGGTGGGGATGATATCCAAGTTTATAGCGTGTCGTACGAGGGAAGAAACGCTGCAATATTAGAACCCGGAGAATGTATACAATCCGCCAATTAATTAATAGAATAATCTCTCACACCAACCATCCAGGAATAAAAAAAATGGACAATGCTCCCAGCAGGGCATTAATAAACATTTATTTAAGTAGATTGTAAACGAAACTTTTGTGCGAATGTTAAAGTTATAAATTTTAGCTTTGAATAAATGGTTAGAAACTCATTGACACAATGTAAAATCGAATAAATTAGAGTTTCAGAGTATTTGTTATAAAATCAATACAAGGTGATGCCACAGAAATACTCGAACGCTTCGATTCAATCGAAAACAACAAGAAAAAAAATCATTGGAGTTAGAGGAGGATACCGACATGTTCCAATCTGTTTTCGATATTCGAAAGATCGACAATGACATTGTGATTCCTCTGAGTAACAAATGTCTCGTTATTCCTCCTTATCCATGAAAAAACAATCGTTATAAAGTTTCCATTTATGTTCAGCTTGTAGAAGTTATCTAACAAAGCTAGCACGAGGAAGTAATCTGTTTTATTTGTGCACTTGATCAGTGTATCTATTTGTATATCGCCAGTTATTGGTTCCAAGTGAGAACCAAATATTGTGCCACTCAACCCTTTTCAAACGGCGCTACCTACGTATTGTAGCTGCACAGACCTCGTTTCTTATAAAAGCTTCGCGTATTATGCTCCTGTAGGATATGAGGAAATTGGCTGAATGGCTTTATATGAAAACCTCGCGTAATCTTCGGATACAACCTACAATATCCTGCACTTGGCATGTCGACCATTATATTTTTTCATCACACAAATATTTGTGGAATTAGATCGGTTCAGGATAGAATATAATCGGGCAATACTTGTTTGTTTTTTTTTTGTTGAATTCATTATAGAAATTTACTGAAAATTTATTGAAGAAGGCGTAATTTAGCGGAAATCCGAAATTATTCAAAAGTTTTGAGTTTTCTTAAGTGTTATTTCTGCCAATATTTGTCTTTTTTTATATATATATATATATATGAGGAGTAAAACGGGCAAGAGGCTCACGGGATGGGAGTGGTGGGGCAACCGCCCATGGACATCCGCAACAACACGTGTGGGAGATGCGTTGCCGGCCTTGAAGATGGGAGTATGCTCTTTTCTTGAAGGTCCCTAAGTCTTATCAGTTCGGGAAAACAGCAGCCGCTACTTAATAAAACAAAGTGGGTACACCTGTCAGACTAAGTTCAGGTCTCATGCCAGAGTTTGGCGAGTCAACATCGCCTCAGGATTCCTCGTGTAGAGGCGAAACACGTGTCGAATTGATTGAAGACAAAACATAGCGGAATTTACACTCAGTAAAAATCACAACATTTGGATAATATATTTTTTATGATTATGATATAAAATGAAATGTCCACTAGACGGTCATAATATTCTCCATCAGTGTCCTTAGTCGCCGTGAATTGATTGACAGCTTTATATTATGTACGCATGGAATCATTAATGTCGTCTCGTACAAGTTACCTACCCGCATTTTTCATTTCTAAATCATAAGCTATGGTATGATGTAGGAAGCTATGGACTTTAAAATGAAATATTGATATTCGTGTAAGGTATCACTGCAGCAAGGGATTGCAAGTCGCGACTCGCGGCTGATCGCCTCGGGAAACAGCCTGTATCACCGTCGTCGTCGCCTTGCACCCGTTATGAAATTCCAACAATGGAATTCCGACGTACACCAGACTTCTGCTGAGCTCTGCGGTTGTTAACAGAGACATTTTTAAAGAACCGTGCGCGGGTTACAATTTGCTCTGCATTTTTCAACGAACGGAATGTGTTTCATATAAGCTTGAAGCTTTCAAAAATTTCAACTGTCGAAATATATAACCTACTATTGATGCTACGCTCGTCGCCGCGTGTTTCCTGCCATTGTTCGCACGTTTACCAGCGGGAGTCTCCTTTGCGCAGGATTGTCGGTTAGATTATGAGTACCACAACGGTGCCTATTTCTGCTGTGAAGCAGTAATGTGTAAACATTATTGCGTTTCGGTCGGGCACCGTAGCTAGTGAAATTACTGGGCAAATGAGGATTAACATCTTATGTCTCAAAGTGACGAGCGCAATTGAAGTTCCGCTCAAAATTTTTGGGCTTTATAAGAATCCTTAGCGGCACTGTATGGTAATGGGCAGCGCGTATCAATTACCATCAGCTGAACGTCATGATAATCTCGTCCCTTATTTTTATACAAAAAATATCTTTTGATCCCGACCACCTAGAAACCTAAAGATTTTAAGCTTTTCCGATCAAGACCTTTCCAACACTATATTACTCGTATACCTATCGTGTTTGCTGAAGAATAAAATTTCCAACGCGATCTTTGTGCTGAATTTGATTTTTACTGTAATATAATATCAACAAATCAAGTAGAATCAATTTATATCGAAGTTAAATGAAATACCAGATTCATTAGGGTCAGTTTACCTTATTAAATTTATCTTCAATTCGAAAGCGATTCGAATTATTAATGACATTAGAAATATCTTGTTTAATAACTAGTGATCAAGCCAAAACAAGCAAGAATGAGACCGAAAATAAATTTTCGAAACCCATCAACCATTAACAATTACAAAAGAAAGGTAAGGAATGAAATGTTTTATTCATTCCGTTAACGAGAAAATTACCGAGAGGACGGCTGTGGAGGATCGAATTGCAAAGAGTACGCTGAGGACCTTTGTCTTCGGGGAGAATGGTTCCAAGTGATCTGTCTTAGTATCTACCAATTAACGAAACCATCTCAAGCTCACCAATAGCTTATTTCATGAAAGTTTTACCCAAGTGAGCAATTCAAATGTATTTGCAGACGTAACAAATGCTTCAATATATTTAAATAGATTACATCTGACCTTTCCTATTCATAAAGTTAATCTTTTTTGTGTATTTTTTATTTTCATATTAGTACTGCATTTCGTGTAGCTGCATGCAAATGGCTTTAAAATTGCGTTAAATTTACTTTTGGGTCACCAACTAACACAGCTGTATAAAGCCGCGTAAGTAAAACCTAATTTTCTGTATAAGTATAAACGTGGGTTAAGGTTTCATAAATAAATTGAGAATTATTTAGAGACCGTGTTAATTATGTTAACTCTTTAAAATGTTACAAATTCGAAATGGGCTGTAAACAGCATGAATTTGCATCAAGAATCTTTTTCGTCAACAATTAGCCTGCTAGGCTTTTGTCTGAAAGGTAGGGGTTGGGTTTAACGACGTTTTAAGAGATTTCAACTCGCGAAACCGGGAGCTTATCTCGAACGTGCTGCCCGCTTGTTACAAAAACCTTTTTATTAACTTTACGATGCTTTTAAAGAATAACAGATATAATAAATATGCTGGGTTCATTTTACTACGCGGTCGTTTTACCGCCGGAAAGTTTTTACATTCCAATCGTAACTAGTAACCCCTTCGTTTAATTTGTAGCCGCAATCTAAGCTTAATATTACCGGAGTTGGAAAATATTCAATTTAGCTTTTTTTATGAAAATACTAGTAGTTAGTAACCCGTTGCATTCGCAACTAAAGGTTTTATCTCAATAAAATGTTAAATATGAGAATAATCATGTCATAAATAGAGGCGTCTGCTAATTTAATTATCATTGAGTTGTCATACTGAAACATGCAGGGCAAGCCTGACAGCCATTGAGTTGACAAAGCGACATCACATCATCTGCACGGACGTACGCCAAGAAAGGGAAGATATAAGTAGGAAGGGAGGAGACGAGCAGGACGTTTAGCTGGTGATAATTGATACACCTTGCCCAATTACAATGCAGTGCCGCTCACGATTCTTGCAAAATCCGAAAATTCTGAGCGGCATTACAATTGCGCTTGTCAACTTGAGACATAAGATGTTAAGTCTCTTTCGCCCAGTAATTTCACTAGCTACGGCGCCCTTCAGACCGAAACACAATAATGCTAACACAATACTGCTTCACGGCAGAAAAAGGCGCACTTTAGTACTTATCATCTAGCCGGCATCCTGTGCAATGGCTTGCTTAGGAAAAGCACGTCCCATAGATACCCGTCACAAAACATAATGAAAAGGAATAATGCTTGTATTCAGTCGTGATACGTTTAACGTGCTCCCGGTATATTTGCCACTTTACAGGATCAACGTGTTTGTGAACACTCAATGGAAACAGAATTGTCTTCGTACGGGATTACGGTTGATTAAGTAGCATATCCATGGATTAGACATCAATACAAAGCATGTAATTGCTACTGCTCCCACCACCCACTTATATCTCTCGATGTCGGTTATATTATGAGGTACAGAGGCTTTTGCGTTCGCTTTGAGTGCTACTGTTTAATTGGTGATGTGAATTGCAACGGCTCTTTGTATACACTGTACCGTAAGCACTTACGGGAGTACTAATCCCCCCCAATTAACCGACTGCGTTCAACTACAAAGCCAAATAGACTACAGATAATCTGATGTTTTAACAGTCATCATCGTCATATTATATTTATCCTAATGAATATGAAAGCATTTTTTATTAGTAAATGTTCAAGTGATGGTAAATTAAACGCACGCCTATTCCAATGCACTGCCATTCGTAATTCTTGATTGAATCGAAAATCATATAATTGAATAATTAATTACTATTTATACTTACGTCTAAATAGACTGTGACAGTTGTGAACACATCGAAAAAAATTGCGGTGACTTGTTAACCTCTATTTTCAGCAGCGCACGCACGCACACTAAAAGTTACTGACCTATCGCGAGTGTAAGACGTAGTTAGTCATACACACTAAAATAATATAATAATAAAACCTGGCCTGCAAGCAAGAGGGATAATTATTGTTTATTATAATATTGTATATCCGATTCAAAAGAGCGCAAAAATAAAAGAATGCTGGGAGGGTTTCTTGCGCCGCTTCTTCTCTCTCAGAGCGCCATTTGTTTCCGAAGCGGTAGTAGCGTCTAGTATATTAGAAATGACATCAAAAAGAATTCTAAAGGAATCAAATTTGAGTAAATAAATGCCTTTTTATTATGAGGCTCATCATAGGTAAGCAATAATTTCAGAAAATATCATATTTGTATTACATCGCTAACAAGTTCAGCTTTAAGAAGGTTCATATTACCACGGAACATAAACAATAATATAACGTAAACAAAGAATGAATAACATTCGTGAGTAACATACCCATCGTAAATAATATCTAACGCACATTTAGCTAAGTAGCTTTCCTTATGAAATGAAAGGCATATAAAACACGAGGTAAAGGCAACAGAAGATGGGGATCATTTTCCAAGTGCCGCTGGCACTCCGGATTATAAATAATGTTGGTACCTGTATGTAAAAGGATGGGGTGAAATGCGGTAGTCCACGGTTCTGTGACAACCCGTGGACGATACCCGCTCAGATGATTTATGACCACAAACAACCAGGCTATACAATTTATTACGCTGAATTCAACCTTCATATCACTGTATTCGACACAGCAATAGTAGATTCACAAAGAAATATTATATTTATTATTCTCTTACGGAAGATCGGCTGTATTTCAAAATTAGGCACATATTTTATTAAGACATATTGAAGGCGTCTTATAACACAAACAAACGCTTTGTTATGAATAGAAATGAAAATACATCATTGAATAAATGACTGCGCATTTGACAAACGAGCATTCGCGGCTATATTCAGCGGTAAGCGGCGAAAATGATCCTCCCTGTCGTATTATAAATAATATAGGAATACCTCAAGGGGACGCGGAGTGTACTGGATTTGCCGAGCCTTCTTACTGTTTTGTTTAGTTGGGTGAAGTAAGTTTTATCTTACTTTCAAGTTTTCACTTAGTATCTAACAATTGAACTGAAATATTACACTTCTCGAAATAAATATTATTACACATTTTTTTTTATTATAATACGGGACGAGACGAACAGGACGTTTAGCTGATGGTAATTGATACGCCCTGCCCATTACAATGCAGTGCAGCTCAGGATTCTTGAAAAGCCCAAAAATTCTGAGCGGCGCTACAATTGCGCTCGTCATCTTGAGACATAAGATGTTAAGTCTCATTTGCCCAGTAATTTCACTAGCTACGGCGCCCTTCAGACCGAATCACAGTAATGTTTACACATTACTTCTTCACGGCAGAAATATGCGCCGTTGTTGTACCCATAATCTAGCCGGCATCCTGTGCATAGGAGTCTCCCACTGGTAAAATTGAAAGTGGCTAGAGATTTTGGTACGCGGTTAATTTAGTTCCTACATATGATGCATTCATTATTTAACAAATCACTCCTGCGTTCACGACAAAGGTTATAAAAATATTATATTTCATATGAGCGAAGCATTGCTCATACCTGCTTGTTTTCCTTAAATCTCTGTGAGCAACTCTATTAAGGCAAATCTTGTTAACATTTGAAATTATTTTCTTTGCCTCGGGAATAATGAGTTCTGTGTTTTCACTTGAAACTGCGGTGACTTTTGTTTAATGGAATGATAATACGAGTGCCTTCTTTGTCGTAGGGTTTCAGGATATTGTTGGTTTTTCTCGGGTTTCACTTAACCATTTTTTTCATTTCAGTGCCTTATTAAAATGCATCTACGGATATTATTTATATCTCCGTTGCTTGTATAGACAATTTGTGTAAGAATCTTAAAATTGGCTCCTTTGCACAGGATGCCGGCTGAAATTACTGGGCAAATGAGACTTAACATCGTATGTCTCAAGGTGACGAGCTCAATTGTAGCGGCACTGCATTGAAATGGACAGGGCGTATCAATTACCATAAGCTGAACGTCCTGCTCGTCTCGTCCCTTATTTACTTAAAAAAAATATGTTTAGGTTTAAAAAAATTAAGAATGTTTTCTTAAAATACCTTTCAGCGTCTCTCAATAAAAACAAATCACTAAGTTCCCAATAATGTGCAGCTTTACATCACAGGCTCCGAAAAAGTTTCGAATTTTTAACACAATATTGTAAGCAGGTAAACAAATTTAATTATCGACTTGGATAAGCCACAATGGCCAACTTACGTCGCGAATGAAAAACTTCGGAGACCTCAACTTTAAACGAGTTCTCTTACAAGTGGTCCTGAAATTGTGTTTTAAAAAACAATCACATTGGCTTTGTCTGTTGTCTTATGTGATTCAATATTGTTTGCAGTCTATCTATCTATCTATCAAATCTACTTTCTAATACTAATTAGTTTTGTATTGATTTGTACAAATTTTGACTCACTGAAAAAACTAAAGATTAGTGCAAAACGTACTTTACTACATTCCTTCTTATATTTATGTTCGTAGTTTATTTATTTTATTTAGTATGATGCCCACGTTGTATGTACAATGTGTTGCCTTATGATATATTAACACAATAATTACTTATATTATTTAACATCGTATACCCCATTTACGGGATAACTCGATATGCAATTAATTAATTAATTTACAAGTACTTAATAGCATTATTAAAATAAGACAATATCCTTTTTTATTACTATCTTAATGATTTTATAAATTACCTACACAAAAATATAAAAAACTTATAACTATAAACACAAAACTAAATCTTATATAAACTAAATTTAAAATACAGCAATTATTATTATCGAAAACGAAAAAACAAATGATATTATTTAATTAAATGATTTTTAATTTCGCGCTTGAAATTCTATGCAGAGTTCCAAAATATGTCCAAATCTGCTATTTTAAATGCATTGATATGGGACATAATAATAAAGTTTGTTTGTGATAGAAGCAGCGAATATAATTTTACAAATTTCACAGTCACCTCTATATTGTTCTAGACCGGTGATCAATTACAAAATTTTATTGGTAGTCACGTCGTTATTGCGTGCAACTACAAAGCGAAAACTTTCCGAATCGCTTTTGCTTATCAATTTAGAAAAGATAACCCATTAAACAGGAAATCTACGCTTCCCAGAGGCTTAGAATTTCTGAACCGAAATTGCGGTATTGTGTTGAATAAATTGTTATTAATGACCAAAACGTTCCCTACTTGCAATAATAATGGCTGTCCGCATTTTGTTTAGGGATGAATTTCGGATACATAGTTTGAATGGGGGATCTCTTCTTACCTTGCGGTAAGCCCTGACTTTAAGATTTCCTATTTGAATTTATTTGCTTACAAGCCGAAGCCAGCGACTTTGCCTGCGTAGATTTCAGCGTATTATTTTAATTAAAGCGACTTTTTGTCTGCGGACCCATCAAAAGAAAACAAACATGGAATGTTAAAGGAACTTGCCATAATCTCTGCTCTGCTTAGTCGTTCTCTTTTGTGATGACTGCTCTTATCGCGATGTCATTCCGTTACTGTTGTTTAGTTGCATTGCTAGAACATTCGACGATGGGACTCTTAAGTGAAATTTTTAATCAAATCTTTTTTTCTATTTATTTATTTATATATATCTCTACTTACATTTATATATATAAATCTGTCCGTTTACCGTTTATCTATATTTCGTCAGTACATCCGACCTTGTATTGCCGGTCGCGGGGAGGTTATGTTCCAGAATACTTGTCCAAACATTTTATTTCTTTTTAATTGCACAGTTGGAGAAAATCAACAAAATAAATTTTTCACTAGTTTTGCGTTTGTCTTTATTCACTGAATTTACCTGTTCTTAAATTATAAACCTCTGACGTACAAACTTAAATCATTCTAAACTTGTTTCCTACTAAAGCATAAGTACCTTTAAAATTTATACTGCCTTTCCCACATTAACGCATCCAACAAACACGTGAAAGCCTTATTCATACCGTGCTATGTGAAATTTTACGATTTGCGCAAAAACATGTCATACCCAAAAAGATAAACCTTAGCACGATGAGAGAGCTGTTGAATTTTACGATTTCACTAAGCCGCCTTAAAGTCGAGCCCTTCCTGAATATTTTGATTTATTTATGGACGGCAAAGAGTACATAAAGGGGTGGCGGTTGTAAACAATAAAACCGGTGCGAGACACTGGATGTCTTGCATCTTACTGAACACCCTCGTGTCACCATATGGTTTATTTGTTGGTCTAGAAATTATTATTCGACAATGTTTCTTTAAGGCCGCTATCCCGAGAAATCGCCATAATAGCGCTTAATTGAAACCAATTCTTAACGGTTTATATAAAGTTTTTATTTTTACAATAACTAATTATGTTTACAGAATATGCGAAGAAAGTTCATTTTTTTTTACGTTTCTATCTTTAATAGACATTGCTAAAAACAATCACCAAAGTATCCCTAACTCTTACAGTTGGAGCCATGCTAATCATTTAATCTAGATGAAAATTGTATGGAAAATTATTAACTGTTTACCCAATACCATTTAACATGACATAGTTTTGTTTATTTTGGAAAGAAATTTGTATAATGCTTGTAATTAATTTAAAATGCTACTAATTCGGAATGAAAAACTAGGGCGATCTTGTGCGACAGAGGTAACCAAGTTCTGCTCGATTCCTCAAGGCCGTTGACTCGGTTCCGAGCCTTAATGGATTGTATGTCTACACATCCCCGATGTGTACATTTATTTTACCTAGCCTGCATAGCCTTAACACATATCATAAAACTTTAAACTGTTCGTAATCGTAATCGTAAATCGAATCAGTAAAATGAAATCAAAAACTTTTTAAAAAACAAACGAAAAGTGTCCAATACTCCATATGTGCGACCTGTATCGTATACAAACGGACGGATAGTAGAGTATTAATAATAAGGTTTCCGTTAATATCTACTCAGATTCCCTGTAGATTTGGAATTTAAATACTCTTTGAGGATGGTGGATGCTTACTCTATGTATATTTAATTATTTTTTTACACACCAAACAAATTTTTATTTTACTTTCGCCAAAGTGGAGGTAATTATTTCTAAAGGGCTTTTAATACGGAAAAGGAACTCGTAAAACGTTTGTAAAATTGATCGCAAGTAAAGTCGTTGAATAAAGTATTAGATGAGAGGATAAAAACTTTGAGATCCATAAAACACTAATAACATTATTATTATACTTCGCGCTTTCCCACCACGATAACTGTTAAGTTAAAAGGCGAACCACCGTCGTAAACACCTTTAATTATGGCCGTATCTTAAAGCTTAGCGCCTCAAACAAATTGCGAGTTTTATATACTAAATTCATTACGAAGCTCGTACGTAACACACTTGCAGAAGACGCGGCATAACATTAAGCGCTTGCCGCTTGCTAACACTTCATTGTGATGCTAATTTAGGGCAGATCTATGAATATGGGGGCGGGACTCTCGGCGTACACACTTTTTGCCTCAACGCGCTAAATTAATTTGAATAATACCGCCGATAGGCAAGCAGCTCGGGCGAAATGACTTTTATACGAGTTTCCGACGTAAAAACTCCGAAGCGAATGCGGTATAAAAATATTTTTTCAATTCAACTTAAGAATTCTTTAAGTACGTGTTTATGTTTAATAAAAGAGTGTGCCGGCGGTAAGTGGTTTATCTTCAATTATAGATTCGCGTCGCACTGCCGTACTGGCATGTTGTTAGCAGAAATCATCATTCTATTTTTAAATGGATTCTCAGTAATTTTAACGATTCAAAAAACTAAAAATAAATCAGTTTCATCTTACATGCAAAATTTGACTATTTCTCAGAGATTTTTCATTTTATTAAATAAATAAAATTATATTGTAAGCATTAAATAAAAATAATTAAAAAATAACGACGTTGAAGTATCAATAAAATTTCGTAAATAATTAATATTAAATTTAGTAACACGTCTTTTTATCATTGAAAAACTGTTTTATATTAATAAATATTTAGATAACTAACTGACTTAACATCAACCTGTCACCTCCATCCTTATCGTAAGAAAGGAAAACCTCCACTAAAAAACATAAATTTTTCATACAACCATATTAATTTTACAAATAGACAGTCAATTCCTATATTTTTCGAAAAAGCGATCTAAAAGTATAATTTTGTACTGAAACGCCTTTTACATCATAAATCCCACTTCTAAGGCAATCTAAATTTAAAAGCCTTAAACGTAGATGTACTAAACTGAGAAAAATAGGCGATAAAATAAATTTCACTTAGCTCCTAATCACGTCCCTTAAGCATAAGTGTAGTCGCGCAGGTAAATGGCTGGAGCGCTAAGACAAAATTGGCTAAAGTAATCTCTCGCTTAGAAAATATCCACGAGCTACGAGCTCAGACTCGACATACTTCAATTCTAATACGGTATGCACTCAAAACGACAAATACACCGTATGAGCGGCGTACGTGTTCGTCATAGAAATTAGCCGCAGGTAATTTTTAAATGCGCCTTCCTCGCTGCAACGTTTACGGCTATTCAAGAGGTACGTCGTACTACTTACAGGAAGTGGAGCCACTTTCAGACAAATGTAAGCTCTTTCGTTTCCCACTCACATCGTTCTTAAGCCGATTAACTAAGAGGTATTGAAAATGTAATGAAGCAGAATGCTCTAATGGAATCAGTTCGACAAATTCATAATGGAATATTGTACGATTAATTTGAATGATGTCTTCTTTGATGTTAATAATATTGAGGTGATGATGAATAATGATACGATGGTATAAAACAAACATTGTAATAGTTAGATGTTTAGTACTGTTGTAATTGAAATCATTGGTGACTAACAGAAATACTCGTCGCTCATCTCTATCGTTAAGATTGAGTTTGATGTAATAAGTAGTAAAATAAATATAATTGAATATGTTATAACCCAACACATCTAATGTTTTTTTTTCTATACAACGTTTCTTATGAAATACAACATTCTACGGATGAAAGGAAAATTAAAATTTGTCATGTACTGTTTGTTTGAGTTTATTTATTTCACATAAAGCTATATTACTTATACAAATCTTCCATGTTTATAAAATTAGGATAGATAAATATTTTTGTAGAAATCGCTAAGTAGGGATTTTCCAGCTTTTTTACAAGCTTTCGTTTCAAGTTCGTGAGTTGATGTTATGAGGAACTTCAACTTTGTAGTCGAATCAGAAAAACGATGTCCAAGGTCATTTCAATTAAAACTGTTATTTAGAAACAGCCCCCAGTCGAAGATTGAAAAACATGAAATGTTAGAAAAACAATTTTATGGAAAACAATAGCACTAAGCAATGTATCTTACTAAAATATTGAAAAGACGCTATAAAGTTATTTAATAACAACTTTATGGGCTATCAAATAGCGCAATATCAAAGACAGGTTTTGTAACTGACATGTTACGCTATTTCAAGTACGAATGTAAATCTCAAACTGTTCCTTAAAATATATTTTGTTTAAATAAAGTTGGTACTAACTGATAGGCTTAGATATCTTTTGAATGAATTTTGAATGAATACTTAACGGTCATTATAAAAGTTTAATAGTGAAAATTATGGAACATATAGTTTTTTAAAGGAATATCAGAATCCACGTATTCACGTCCTTTTGCTTACAAAAAAAATGAATTATAAATAAAATTTGAAAACAAAATTTAATGTACGATGCGGGACTTGAACCCGCGACCACTCGCGTTCCGTGCGTGCGCTCCTACTGAGCCAACCGTGCGAGTGACGTATCGTTGATAAAATCTTGTATACTTTGTTGAACTCTCAGGTTGTGGCTTCATCTACAGGATCTACTTTACAGTTGATAACCTGTTCAACCCAAATATTTGCATATTATCAAATTGACTTGGGATGTCGCTCTTGCAAATCTAAATAATTTTTTATGTTTTAAAGTGATTACCCTTACTTCTGGGATTAATTACTAATCCATAAGTATCTAAATGGTGTGATTTTTATTGAGTGTAAATTCCGCTAATCTATCTTTAATCAATTGAGGCATCCTGAGGAGAAGTTGAATCGCGAAATGCTAGCACTTCGCAAATTCTATTCAAATAACCGCTAACAAATATCACGGCTGTAATATCCCGTGGTCCGGCCGGTCAATGCGTAGGCCACATATCTCGTAGCCGCGCTACGTATTGTAACCTTCTGAATAATGAAACTGTTTACGATTGACGAGCGATTCAGTGGTAAGCCACTAAGCGCCACTGTTTCCGCAGCTGCGACAAATGTTTGCCCGCAACTGTTTGCTTACATCCGTATCGTTATCCATTATTTGCTCAAAATGTTAAGCTTGTCGCTTTGTTACTCAAACATATTTCACGCGTTATATATCAGGCACAAAACCACTGTTCAACAAGGTACTTGTCTTGTTATTAATTGGGTCGATTAATGTATTATACTTAGTCGTGCCATAAATACTTTTACAATTAAAAATAAACAAAATATTACATTTGAAGAGAGTTATGAGAGAGAGATCATTGAGTTTTCTCATTTTGGCGCCAATATATTGTAGGGGTCATTGTACAAGGGAGGTCATAGAAAAAATTTGTGTATGGATGAGACATTTTTTACAATTGAGCAACATTTTGACAAAAAAAATATCATATTTAGGCTCACAGCTCTAAGGAAGCTTCCCAATAAGTCGACAGAGTCCAACGTGGGCACTTTCCGACTTCAGTGATGTTTTGGTGGGGATAAGCTATGAAGGTGTGACTGAGCCATACTTTTGTGAAAAGGTATCAAAACATCGGCACAAGTGTATCAAGATACCATTCTTGAGAAGGTAGTAAGGCCTCTTAACAACACCATGTTCAATAACCATGAATGGTCCTTCCAGTAAGACTCGGCGCCGGTTCATAAAGCTCGGTCTACGCAGTCTCGGTTGGAAACGAGCGATTCAGACTTCAACAGAGCTGAAGACTGGCCGTCGTCTATTCCCGTTCTTAATCCGCTGGATTATGATTTCTGGTAAATTGTAGAGAGTACAGCTTGCTCTATATGTCATGATAATTTGGAGTCCCTAAATCAATCCGTACGATTGGCAGTGAAGAATTTTCCAATGGAAAGAGTGCGTGCCTATTGATAACGTTTAAAGGACTATATTGCAGCCAATGGAGACAACTTAACTAACAATTAAACAAACACACTGTAAAAGTAATAAATGTTATTTCCAATAGATTTTTTTTTCTTTGTTTCAGTATTTATGGCAAGACTAGGCGTATTGAATTTCGAAAGAGATTTCAATACATTTTATGTTAAAAAAGTTTTATCATAATTTTTGAGCATCAATTTTTTAACGCTTAAACCCTTAAGTGGCGATAAATAGTTCAGACTCAAGGAAATGATTCGAGCATATGACAATCGACTTATTTGGTTTGTAAAATTCTTCAGTACTTGATACATGATGAAAGTTAAAACTTTATCAAGACCTTAGATAAATTATTCGTCTAGGTAGAGTATCTTGCTGTTAGACAACTGATAAAAACAGGCCAGGAATATTAGTTTAGTGTGCGCGGCAAACTACGTCTTACACTCGCGATTTGTGTGACACTGTGTGTTACTATGCGTGCATTGCTCAAAATAGAGGTTGACTTCAATTTTTTTCGATGATTTCACGACCGTCACAGTCTATTTAGACATATTAATGATCTAAGATCAAGGCTATGTTGATAATACTTTATTTTCTTTTATATTCATACAGAGCAAGATAGAAAAATTAAGCTTATCTGTTTTTACCGTAACTGATTTTAGTTGACAAGTCGTAAACAGTAGTCACTTTTGGCATTAGCTCAGTGTTTTGGATATAAAACCACTAGTTAACGCATACAGTCAAATCAAAGGCGTTCAGCTGATGGGAATTGATACGCCCTGCCCATTACAATGTAGGGCCGCTCAAGGTTTCTTGAAAAACCCAAAATTTCTGAGCGGCACTATTCTTGCGCTCGTCACCTTGAGACATAAGATGTTAAGTCTCATTTACCAAGTAATTTCACTAGCTACGGTGCCCTTCAGACCGAAACACAGTAATGTTTACACATTACTGCTTCACGGCAGAAATAGGCGCCGTTGTGGCACCCATAATATATTTACTGGTGCAAAGGAGCCTCCCACTGGTCTTATTGTAGGTCTATGACTCCTAAACGTCACGGTTATATCTTCAATTATTAATCATTATGGTATTTCAATTATTAATTTATTATGTTAATTCATCAATTTCAATACTCACAAAATAAAATGCTAAGCGCATCTAAATAAATTTTTACTTCAGCGTTAATGATAAAAGAGTGCGCGTTACTTTTTTCTCAACTTGTTTGATAAACAATTTTCTCAAGAGAGCAGCTAGAGCAAGATGGAGCATGTCAACACCTCTCAGAAGAGTAAACTTGAATAGCCGCAGGGTCGTCGTCTTGTCTTAATAATGCCGTGTAAAAGTGGCCTACGCAAACAGCCTTCACTTATATACCTTATTGCTGCTAGGCACTCGCAATAACAGGAGCAAGAACAATAGCAAGCTGGCATGCTCCTTATGAATGCGGTCGTTTTGTCCCTTTTGCGAGGTAGATTGCGGCTCATGGTAAAATTCAATGTATTTTACATCCGTGTTTGTGATTCTGTCAGGTGACGTTTCACGCAAATGTTTTAATATAAACACGGTTTGGTACTTCAATAACTATGCCTGGTTTTATGATATTTTTATATGACTTTAGTATGAATGCTATGTTTACTTATTGATAAATACATTATTTACCCCACGACACTAAAAGATAATTATCCATACTGTACTGATAAACCATGGCAAAGGGGTAATACCACCCGTATTACTCTTTCCACTATCCTTCAGCCAAACACGTTCATAGATATGGTCTCTTACCAATACCCTACACAATACAAATTCAAATATTCTTATTCAAAATAGGATATAATATCACTTATTGAAAGTCAAAAACTACCACCCATTCCAAAAATTATGCCTCAGATCCGATAAGAACGGGCGCAAGAAACTCAGCGGGCTTCTATTTTTCTTTTCATAAAAATTTGGTTACAATGTGATATCGTACAATAAAATTTATTACTGAGGGCGGTCGCTCCATTCCCAATCTGTGGTAATGTTTAATGAAAAAACGCTAAGCTACAGCCAGTCACCAGTTTACTAGTCACGTTAAAAACAAGGTAGCCTTATTATGTTTCACAATTGGCGTTTGTTGTGAGGTTGAAGATGAAACAGTTACATGTAATCATGGATTGTACAGGAGTGGCCGACGACCGGGCAAAAATCCTCGATAACATGAGGTTGTCCGAGGAGTATGGAAATATTTTTGAACAAGATTTTTGGCTTGTAGATTGTTGTTGGTGCTGAGCCGGTTAATAATACTAATTGCGAAAACTCATAATTACCTCAGAATAGGTAGAGACACATAAGACGTTCCATTTTTCAGTATTGTGATGATGGACTCAGTGCAAAGGAAAAGGGATTGTTTTGCGTTTTGAAATTCATGCTTTTGGATACGGATCAGATACACAAAATTAATATAGTTTCTTAATAATTAAAAGCCAAAAGATTGTTTCATATAGTTTTTACTGTATCACCAATTACGTACTAAAGTCAGAGTTTTTCAATTTAGGTGTTAATGTATGTCATTACATTTGATGTATACGTAATTACACGTATCATTTGTCACGTGCTAGCCTATTATTATTTTTACATTTACAAATACATTTCTGTGATTGATGTGATGCGTGATGCTTAGCCATGAAACGAATCGTTATGTACCGTGCTTATAGTCGGGCTCAGTCATTTTGCTCTATTCAAAAACCCACCCCAAACTCGATTCATTACAGATTCTGTCCCCCGATAACGATTGCATTTATGCCTGATACTTTTTAATTAATCATTCTGCCTTTTACATTCACATTTCATACAGTCATTGCTGTAAATACAAGTTGAATATCACTGACTGTCAGTTTTCAGTTATTTCAGTGAAATTCGCGTCACAAAATGTATACATTCATTACCTTTATAGATTCAAATCAAATTTCATTGAAACATTGATATTGAAGCGAGCGGCTTAGGGCTAATAACGGTAATAAACATCAACGGTAACGAGCAATAGGCAGCAATTCGTGCTGATGTTACAATGTTTTTATACAAGGCCCGGTACATGGGAAAGCTTTCTAATTGCCGGAACAATGCTGAGCCGGTTATTTGCCGGCGGCATTGTTTTTGTCTGCCGGTTCATTTTACCCCACCTCACTCCGAGCGGGAGATTAATGGAATTTGAATACGTATAGCCTTTGTGCTCGGCTTTACGCGTAATTTAAACGCGTACCGGCCGCGTGAGTCGGCATTTTGTTCGCCAATCTTAGGGGATATCCCAGGTGCACGAACCCTCTATGACTCCAGCAAAAATCACGTATTGCTCCCGTTGTGTGAGCTGTGGACGAATTTCTGTTTCAGCAAGTCACTGTTGATAGCGCGAGGATATTATTTTTCATCCTTACCTTTTTATTCGCATTGTAAATACTCCCTCCAAAATAATTTCTACGGTTTGCCGACCCTTTGCACAAATTGCTTTTCGCCCGTTCCCACACGCACCTATATAATACCTCCTGTTATTATTGTGCCATTTATTAAAAAAACATAATATGAGTACAATACAAAGTTAATTTATAGTATAATCTGTTGTTGAATTATTTCCTTTTACGGCATAATCACACCACGAATCAATTGTTATTACTATCACTAGCGTCAATAATGGGCGACCCGATCAGGTGGATTCTAAATAGGCAATTCTTCCGCAATACAAATATAGTCCACCCATTTTCCATAGATTCTGTTACCGGTACTATATTGGCCCGTCGTATATGTGATGTGTGTGCTCAAAACACTATCAATCATCCCGCTGGGCCTAAAGAAATAAAACGTATTTATTTTATTGCGCCGCTACATAGCTATTGATTTTACAAAATGACTGATGTCCAACATTGATAACGTTGACATTAACGACCAATACAGCAATTAAAGTAATCTTACTTTATATTTATAGAACTGTGATGGCGAATAGGTATCAATAATAATTATAGTATTTGACAACCTTGTAATGAGCTAAATGTACTGGAATAATTTTTCTAGAGGTCATGCTTAACTTGTACTTTGAAACATACAGTACGATCTTCTCGTGTTATTTTATTAGTAATCCTGATCTGTAAAACTTAACGAAGGTCGTGTAATGATTTTCGCGCCTTTTATCTGAAAAAACTTTATATTTTTCTTCTTTTTGACATGGTCATAACAGTTCTATATATTTCTTTGCAGCATCAGTACAATTTACTTTGTTTTTGGAAATTGTGAAATTTTGAATTGCTGTTGTTATCTTTATGAAGTTATTTTTGCATTACCAGTTTATCCATTACCATTCTTATTACCAGTGGGAGGCTCTTTTGCACCGGATGCCGGGTAAATTATGTGTACCGCAACGGCGCCTATTTCTGCCATGAAGCAGTAATGTGTAAGCATTATTGTGTTTCGGTCTGAAAGGCGCCGTAGCTAGTGAAATTACTGGGCAAATGAGACTTGACAACTTGTTTCTCAAGATGACGAGGGCAGTTGTAGTGCCGCTCAGAAGTTTTGGTTTTTTCAATAATCTTCACCGGCACTGCATTGTAATGTGCAGGGCGTATCAATTACCATCAGCTGCACGTCCTGTTTGTCACGTCCCTAATTTTCATAAACAAAGGACAACGTGAGATTCTCTTAAAGGTTCTCTACTGAAAAATCATTACTACTAACCTTTTTACGTCTTCGTCTCATTACGAGTACGACAATTTTTTCAGTTTCATTACTTTTTTTTTTTTTTCTAAACTTGTGGTTAACGTGATAATACCATAAAATATAGTAACAATACAATTCAGATGTTGGAAACATCGTATTGTAGTAGTATTACATGTTACCGTCATTCCTCGAACTTGCCTTCCAAGTGAATCGCAATTACTCTGGAAATGTATCTTGTAATTATGGAATGTAACGAACCCATTAACATAATTGAGCGTCTTGTGTACAAGACACACTCGGACTGGATCGAAATGTCTTTGTTGGTGCATCGTGAAATGAGAGAGAACTTGTTTCACCAACATTAATGCATATTTACGACGCTTTTGGTTAACTCATTGGTTATGCAATGGCTGACGTCTCTTATCTTTCGATTACTGTTAGTGGAGATAAATTAATATTATTTTCTTATATAATTTAGAGACAGTATTTGTATATTTATTGGTTTAATGCCTACTACTCGAAAACTATATACAGAACGCAAAATATACATTCTCTTGTCTATATCAATCGCTCCAACAAAAACTGTGGACTTATTCAAATGATAGTTATTGAAAAATGCTAAACAAGGATTCTAAACACTATTAAATATATTTATTTATTATATGTTTCGTAGTTAAGCATGGCCTTAAACTTCTGCTCATATGAGTACATGTTCGACAAGGCAGCTTGTGTTATAGTAACGAATGTTCTTTTTTATGCCTACCTTCGAATCAATATTCAAACATATAAAACGGATCTCAATTAGTTATTAGTAGCCTAACAATAACGCCGACTACTCGTCTACATGTCTACGAGAATGCTACAGCTACAAGAGCTACGAGTCTCTTATGTTTACTACGGCCTACGTTTACAATTACTACGCATCATATTATTATTCCAGTTTCGTACCCACGAAAAAATCTATTGGAATGACAATAATCGCATCATTATACCATTTCGGATGAATTCGTAAAATAAATTGAATTCCATTCTTATCAAACTCATTGACCTAAAAATAATATTTCCGGTATATTGTCAAAATATGTTGGGTTAAATTGTCTATAAATTTTCGTAACCCTTCTTTGTTCTGGCAGATATTTTGGAATATAATTTTTTCGCAAATGCTTAATAGGAACCTTAGTTACATAGGTTTAAAAAAATATTTTGAAAGAGTTATAGACTGAATATTAAATCCTTATAATTAAAATTTGATTTTAACTTTTAATCAAAATATATTCAATTTAATGCCAGTAGATTTATATTTATAAAAGGATTAGTTTGAAGTCCGCGTGGGGGCGATATATCTGTATCACTAAAAATTAAAGTGCTGTTGGACATTAGCTTTAATTAATCTTTTTGAAAAACTCTACCTTAATTTATTATGATATTTATTTATTCATAAAGGCTTGCCAACTAAATACAATTTCATAACTTGTGCACTGAGAAGTAAACATACATAATAAAATAGTTTAAATGTACTGAAATTATAGTTAGGCACAACATTACTATGCTCAATACATGTGATATTTTAAAATCTAAAATCTACAAAATTTTCAGAGCAATAAAAATGTGTTTTTTTTAAATTAAGAAAATTTGAAAAGTAGATATCAATGTTTCCATTTCTATTGAAAATTCTAGTATATAATTGTAACATTAGCCGTATGGGAGAGTTTGAGCCATAATTAGTGTGATGAAATTTAATGTGCATTGAGGAAAACGTAAATGATTAGTTTGATATTTAAAAAAGCCACGTGAAATAGATAATTTGCGAATCAACTCAGAAGAACCATCTCAGTTTCGCTTAAATTAAAAAAAAGTACTTTAGTAAAAATGTATTTTGTAACTATTACGCATTGAATTGTGCATGTATATTGGTGTTATCTATAGTTGTATATTTAACTTTTTATGGTATTATTATACGACATTACCAAGGCACTATCAGCTCTTATAACAATACCGTTAATAATAAGATTTATTGGTGCAGGTAATCGTCAAAGGTATTAAGGTTAAACCTTAATTCGTTTGACGATTTCATATTGATATTATTTCATAGCTCCACATAATATATTTGGTACACGCCGTGGCAAGAAGGTGCTACCTTCATATATCATTATTATCAATAAATTAAAATTTTGATATGCGGGTTGAGTTCGTAGCTGACACTTGGTGGAACAGATCGGCGTGGGTTAAGGCCTGGCAACCACTGGACTGGCACAATGACAAACGGCTTGGAGCACTTCATTACTTGTGGCGCAGTTGCCCGCGTGACCGCGCACTGAATAATTCACATGAGCCTACAGCTCTCCGATTGTTATGGTTAATATCATAATAATTTAAATTGCTACGTCTATGGATTTGAAATATTTCCTACGGTTATGGTATTCACATTCACTTGAATTACTCGACTTAAGGTCCTGTATACTCTAGATGAGGGCGTCCAAATAGTTCCACCATCTTGGACTGTCTTGCGTTTCTTTATGTTTTTCTTCACTTCTTTCGCATAGTCTTCTCTCCTCGATCGCTTGCCTTTAGGTATTTTTGGGCGGCCCTAGGGCCCTAAGGGTGGCTGTTTATCTTGGGATGTATCTTGAGCAGTATGATAATCTGGATTATTTGCATTATTTATTTATACTCACTAGATATTAGGTACAGTACATTCAAAATACCCAAAATATCTTCAAAATCGGCTTGTTATTAGCTATTGATTTCAAATACTGTTTTAAGCATCAATAATTGTTGCGAGATATTTGTATGCTGTAGACTTTTTATGAGCTGAAGAACCACGTAAAAACCTATTTATTTTAGAACAGTTACAATTCATTTCTTGCCAGTTATTTTGTTTCGTTGGTGGAGTATAAAAGTCTTCAACAATTCATTATAAAGAGCTTTATAGGCTATTAATTTCTGCAGTTGCCTAGTAAAGCTTAGTCTCACAGGTGCAATTTTAGTAGTCAATTTCATATTATTTTTTAAAACTCAGATATTAATATTATATACTGCCTAAATTAACTTAAAATACTAAGGCTTTTATAGAAGACACACATGGTGATTGCAGTATTAATGTAGATTGTAGACGTTCACATTTCACTGTGTCATATTATTAATTAACACACACGTACACTAATTAATGAATTCAATCTTGTAGATACAGACATCACGCCTTGTGTTAATTATTTTACAAACAAGAGAGATAATCTCGATGAATACGTAATATCTTAATCTGAAACATTGAATGTCGATTGCGCAATAACAAGAGGTTAGATGAGGAAAAAGCAGCTGCGTACCGCTCGCAGCGCTCGTAACTAGAGCCGTTACGCAAGTCGGCAGCGGCCTAATTGATTCTTCGCCCTTTCGACCAGACGGGGCGTCGCATTATCGAACACAGGTGCAGAGTTGCCCCAATTATTTCCCTCCACGCGACAAACGACGATATCTCTACCGGCACACTTAAAGCTCATCAATTTTTTAATTATATGACGTCAGGTATATTTGTAGGAGCCAACCAGCGGCGTGCATTCCTTATAGGCAATTAGGCAATGGCGACCTTAAGAAGAAGCTAAATTAACAAGTACCAGTAGTTTTAAAGTTGATTTAGTTCTCTCTCAGTTATAACTTACGCTACATACCTACCTAATAATTACGTAAAAACCTTTGCCTCGCGAGGCAACGTCAACCTCTTCGCGTTATGTGTGCAATACCAAAATTTCTAACTTTTATATAATTAAGTGCCTACTTGTTCTTAAAAATACACAAACTAAAGTATTAGGTTGAACAAATGGTCCAGAAAATATATGCCAGACAGAGACAACTTCAATATTTAGACCGCAAAAACTAGCGCTGTCGGACTAAAGCGCAAATACGTTAGTAAGATCTATAGTGCCTACCTTGCTAGTAAACCAATGCACGCCCATGTAACTAACAATCGAGTCTCATAACCGAAACACGTTGTATTAATCTACGTGCGAGCTCTCCTTCACCACTCTTTCCCCTATTAGAGGTGTGTGTAAATCGAGCGAGTCTTCCGTGAAGTAAAATATGGAGAATCCCTAGTCGATTTGTATGCGCGCCGAACTTCAGCTAAGTAATTTATTTGAAAGTATTTTTGACGGCGACCATAAAGTACGGCGAGCGCGGAATACTTGGAATTGCGACGAGTCTTTACTCTTTCAATTACATTAAAAGCTTAATTAGTAATATTAGCAGTGTCCTCATTTACTTCTATACTCTTTGATTTGACGCGAAATTTCTCAAGTTTCTCGATGGCACTGCTGGTAAAGTTTCTTAGATGCTTAGACGAAATGTAGTTTTCAATTAGTGTAATGGAACTTTCCTGTGTGAAATGGACTCAATTCGTCTGTAGCGAATATAAGGGCGTTCTCGATACAATTAAGTTGAGGGGAGAGAAATTGCAACAAGTGCAGGGAAACCCGTTGTCCACGGTCCATTTAACTCACTCAGTTTGCGGCTGTTTCAAACCTAGGCAAACTCGGCAGGACGTTAACGTAACCTATTGCAACAAAATGCACACTCAATTTCGCTTTTAAACTTTTCAACTCAAAACGTCTCATTCCCTGTTTCAAATATAACTTACAAATATTACGGAGCTCTTTATTTGTGCCAACTTTAAGACTTTTTTCCAATATATTTTAACGAGCTGTCGCGTCCCTTATCTCTATCAAGACTCTTTTGGACTTCTCACAATGAAATGATGCACAATTGGTTTTTCCCGTCTCTTTCACACACAAGTATTTTCTTTTGAATGGATCTTCCTTTGACGATGGCTCTTCGCTAATAATAATTCTTGTACTTATATTCCATCTAGTTATAAGGTAAGAGTATGTAAATAAGAAAGATTTTCCAGTGATTTTTGTATTTTAATTAAAATATTTTATATTGAATAAAGTGGCGTTAATACTTCAGCTTAGTTATTATAACAAAATCGTAAAACATTTATTTCATAAGTGAAGCGCTTTATTAGTTGTTCATTTTTAACGTAGAATATAAAAGTAGAACAAAACATTATATAGTATTAACGAGTATTGTTATTAGCCAGATCGTTGAATAAATATCAATTCATGAAAAACTTACCACTTTTCCGAGCTGTGATTTTCCGCTTTAATGCAATAACGCTTCTCTCGTCGGTGAAACATTATTATTTTCATTAGCGCGTAATAATTACGGTGGCCGCCTCCACTGATCCTTAAAGTTATTTATGTGTATACTTACAAATATATTATCGCCGCTCGCAAATATTGCTTTATATTAATTTGTTTGGAGCTTTACTTACCTATATTTATGTTTGATAATGTTTATGTATGTTCGATAAGCTTTTTAAATTAACTTTGTTTAGGTTTTCCTAAGTTTCCATAAAGTCATACATTTGTACATATTATGTAAACTATATAGGATAACTAATTAGAATCATATATGTGAAAACTAGTAAATGTCTTTTTGTTATTCAAATAGATGTCAACATACTTGGAAATAACTGTAAGTTTTCTTAATAAGTAAAATAATAAATACTATAATTTAAATAATAGCAATTACAAAAACAGAAATTTTGGTAGCCTTAACTTAACCGTAGAAATAAAAAATAAAGTACAAACAGTGGTTTCAAAAGCTTTCTATATTTACTACACTAAAGAGATCGCAATATTGGAGATCGCAAAATTAGACATTAATTAAATTAAAACTATTTGTTTTAAAAGCCTTAATAAAGTTGATTGCGGAATGAAATGCAAGAAGAATGTAATTACTTTGTGTTTACTTGAGTAATAAGAGGCGAGGTGTGCGCTATCTGATTTAACCTCCGTGCCATCTGGCCTCCACAATCAGATCTAGTAACTTACTGAGTTACTGCTCTACAAACTCGTCTGATCTCACCCAACTTTAGGGTCTATGCCTCTTCTTCTGTTCTTATCAATGGCTACAAATAACGCGACCCTTCTTGTGTTATCCCAGTTTTTCAATAATATCCACGAACAGTATAAAAGGTTTTCGTTTCTACGAAGTTAGAGCCATCTGAAATATTTACATTACAGTACATGTTTCAAAAAACAATTTGCCTAAATGTGCCGCAAGATAGAATGAAACTTAAGTAAAAGAAAACAACAGTAAGCATAAAAGTTTTTCATTTACTTATTCATCGATCCCATTCAGATGGAATTCGTCGCTCTTTGAACAAGAGAGTCTATGAAAAGAAATCATCGAATAGGTAAACGCGGGAAACTCAGGGTAAACATTTGCGTATGTAAACTGGAATTATTCACGAAAAAACTTTTAATGGCATCCCAGGAGTTGCCGTCAAACATTTATCAACAAAAGAACGAACGTCCCGAAGGCGAAAGAACTTGAAATGTATGGAAATTACCCAGTCACAAGCGAGAGAACAATTCACTAAAGGCGTAGGCAAATGTTTTTGTCGCGTCTTGTTTCGTCGTTGGATTTGAAGAAATAGCGCGAACTAGAATGAATGTAGCGAGCATTCCCCAAGTTACGTACATGAATGAAATTTACGGAAGTTTTGTTAGGCACGGGAAAGTTGTTATTTTTAAACATACGTTTAGCAGTTTGGCGAATAATAAAAAAATATTAAATATTCTTTTGAAAGTATTCTTAGTGAAATAATTTTCATTGAATAAGGTGCTGATGCAGTGTTGTTGGTAGCGCAGGACCGATCATCGCGAAGATATTTTGGGGGAGGCCTTTGTTCAGCAGTGGATGTCTTCGGACTGATATGATGATTTGGGTGCTTACCTACTTAAAAAATCAAACGATTGATTTCAGAACAAAATGTTTAGTTCAATTATTGCCGAAAATATAATAAAATAAGTTATTGTAATTCCCTTAAAAACTAAATGTTTTAAAATCAGTTTTAAATAATGTTTAAAACCGATTTTATGTATAGTTCTTAGTAATATTTTCAATGCACATTGTCAGGGGTAGATAAAAGTATATATAAAGTACACCCCGAAAAATTTAAGAGTTCCCGAGGGAGCACGCTAGACAATTTATAAAAATCATAAATTAAAAATAAAACACTTGAGTTGCCAATATGTCGAGATAGCTTTCTAATCCCAGAGATTAGCCAAGAAGTTAGAATAAATACGTTTGGAATAGACACCATTTCATTTGCATTTCAATCAGAATGATAGCCGGTGGGAAGGAAAATCCGCTTCGTCGCTTCACTTAAAGCTTTTGAAATATTCCTATAACTTGTGATTCGCCGAGAAAAAGCCTATTTGAATTGGAAAGATCAAAGCGTGAAAATTTATTGAGATAAAAACGCCAAAAGAGGCGTCAAGCACTTATTATTTCAACACAGGCAATGTCGTGTCTCCTTCTATTTGTCTTCCGATTGTTCCGGTGCATAGACTCTTCCATTACTCGGCACTGAAAGGTAAGTTTTGTATTCAGTTTGGTATTATAATCCCTATTTGAAGTCGCCACGCACCATCGCGCCGACATCGGCTATGTAAATGGGCGCGTCTGGGATTTACAATTTGATAAAAGTAGTCAAACTGATTTTTTCGCAACAGAACTCGTATAAACACCCTTTGTTTCTTGACGTTTTAAGCTTGAATGTTGTAATTCTACAACTTCTAGGTCGATAATATTGGGAATTGAGTAACATGAATAATATTGGGGAGTTAGAGCTATAACTCAAGCATCGTATTTATTTATTTAACCACTTGTAAGTTCCTCAGTTTGTGTAAATATTTTCGTGCGCTCACCTGACTTGAATTTTTATTCATCCGGCATCACGCTCCTGCGGGAGACAAGGAAACATTTCAGTGTTTCTCTTCAATTTAAAATGAAACCTTATCCCCGAGCTACCATAAAGTCTGTATTTTCCATAGAAATCCACCTAGCTCAGTTCAAATCTAACCGTGTGGTGTCCACTCTGAATCCGGCCGGATTTAGCGAGCACTGTACCTGAGCCTCGCTCACAGAGGGAATATAGCATCTTACACGGCGACAGGTTTTATTTAACGAGTTGTTTTCCGCGACCGTTTCATATACGACGTATACGTTTCATATGCCACGTATTATGTATCTTTTATGACGCCCAAGAGTTCAGCTGAAGCGCTTTTATAGTGACTTACGAGGGCTCTAGTGACAAAATAATTAACCCGGTGATATTCGTATCAGAGGCAGTTTCCATTGTACACTGAATGTTTATATGTTTAAAATTTTATCACGGACGTTTTATGTTCATGCAGAAACTTTTTATGGTCTATCTCGCAAAGATGCGAATTTGCCGTGTTGTGAATTGAATTTGATTAGAGTATTTAAGCAATTCGAAACATCCTTTGTGCCTTAATTTGCAAAACTAATTTCGTAAACATAACCTGGTATGAGGTTTGTGCAATAAATTCTGTATATATTTAAGAATTTTATTATAACGTGTACGAGCTTATAGCGGTTTCATGGTTACAAGACCCGAAATCACGATGAAGACTTAAGGCCGGTCCGAACGTCTATATTCAGGCAAGAGACAAGGGACCGATAACAGATTACCCGCAAACACGTTTTAAATTCATTTCCCGACCCGAGCGCCGCCGATCGCTCCTCGATAAAATGTGGGGTGGAGTCGAGAACAGGGACATATTTACTTTGTCTCCCCGCGGCGCTCACGGCCTTTTTCCCGCTCAGATAACGTACCGAAGTGGCAAAATATTTGCACGGGCCTCGTTACCTGCCTGACCAGATTTAAGAGCATTAAGCCAGCAAATCTGGACTCAGCTTAAACTTAACCATTACGACCCATTATCCTATCACTTCACTCTGTTTTTGTAACGAGACACATGAACGAAGTTAATATTGTACCACTAGAAAATAATGGATGTTTTTTAAGAGGTGTATGTTTTAAAACACTGTCATTATATTTACCATTTAATTTTCGTTCGCAATACTGCTTTTAAAAGATTATGAAGTCTAGATTTAATAGTAGAAATTTTTTGAGTTCCTTTTCATAGTATTTGTAATAGCAAGTTCGGCAATGATTAGAAACCTAATGGTACCTGGGACTAGATTATTAAATAATAGTATTTTTTTTTAAAGAATACTGGCTACGTTTTTTATTCTGATTCTGCTCTCTCAGAGCCATCTGCAATCCATTTGTTTCCGAAGCAATGTTAGCGTGTATATTGACATCAAAAATAATTCCAAAGGACTTAATTTTGAGAGAATTAATAAATGAAAATTATTTATTGCACTAAAAGATAATGTTACTATTTTTACAGTTATGGTACTGCAATTAAGCGACCTTAATGTTAATCAGCGGTCTCTTCCAAGTACCTGAGATTTTTTTATAATACCTTGACACCGCTAAAATTTATAAGCTCTTTTTAATACTGGGGAGTTTATCGATCGAACAGAATACAATTGACCTATGAGTATTTCCACAATAATTATAAATAATCCCTATTTTTATTATAAATTATTGAAAGGAAAAATTATGTAAGTATCTATATGAACTTCTTAATATTAATAGTGGGTTTAATTAACTGTACGACCTCTGCTTGTAATGACATAACTCCGTGGTCACAAATGTATGTAGAAGCAAATTGTAACAGAGTTTTAACCGCATGTCCCTTACGGAAAACTTGCCCACTAGCTCCAACTCCATTAGCACGCCAAAGACAATGTTTTGACTTTACCTATTTCGAAAACCGTGTCCGAACACTTGCCTTAATCCCCGAATGCTTTGAGGCTTTGTACAGAAGTTTTGTACAATTTTATCGAATTACCGTTTGTTGGATTATGTGGATTTGAAAGTACGCTGTGTGCTTTAATTTAGTATTTGAGAAGTTTTAAGTTGACTGAGTTTATGTTCACTTACAACAACATTCACATTTGCTTCATTTATATGTAATGTTGTTTATATTATATACGATCAAAAGTTACTTTTGTATCGCGATTTTAATATTATTCTAATCCATCCACAGACACGCAATCGAGTTACAATATGGCAATCGAATATAATGATTATTGTAGTACGATAAATTTTATGTATAATATATTTGGTAGGTCTGAGAATCGGTCGTCATCTATTTTTATACCCTAAAAATTTTAATTATTGAATTTTTATATTACTTTATATTGCAATACAACGTTTGCTGGGGCAGCTAGTATTATCTAATAATTTTTAGTGGTTTATGTATCAATATAACTTTACTACTAATAATAGGCTTTTGATAACTTGTAATAATAATTTGTTTGTTTCTGAGTCATGTATGTTTAAATGTATGTTATATGAATTTATGTATGTTTAAGTAAGTATATTGTATATAATATATCATTGTCTTGTAACCCATAACACAGGCTATATATGCTTAACTTGGGGCAAGATAATTTGTGTAAAAAGTGTGTCAATATTATAAGAAAAGAATTCAGAACATTTGATAGTATCCTAGACATCACGGAGCATGCAATAATTTATTGTATTATTTTGGTGAACTAAGTTGGTGCAATACGTATAATGGCCCTTTGGGTCGGCACAGATGACCGAAGTTAAGACAGACAGTAATTACCAGCGAGCGTGCGTACATCACTAGTAGGTACTATATATATATTATATAGTTACTGGGCAGCGATATCTTTCTATATCTTTAGTAGTACGTAGTTAGGTGTTGTCTTTATGGTTAATTTGTATAAGTAGCAGTAGTAGTCGTTTGAGTATGTTTGTTGGATCACTTTACATATTATATTGTAATTGAAATGATTTGTAAATCGATGAAAATGTAAATCTTGATATAAATGAGTGGCAATGAGTTTCTTGCTACTTCTTCTCATTACCTCAACCCTTTACGAAGTAACGGTAGATTCAATAAGAAAAATATTTTTTTTTGATGTTCATAAGTGTCATTTCCGTGAACTACATGAATAAAGTGATTTTGATTTGATTTGATTTATCGATACAGTATTATATGTTTGGGATTCCGTACCCGAACCATCGGGATAATATATAATATCTCATAAACCGCAATAGTTAAATAGCTGAAAGGTTGACATATTAAAATATTTTTTTTTGTAAGAGTTTTTTTTTATGAAAATAAGGGACGAGACGAGCAGGTCGCTCAGCTGATGGTAATTGATACGCCCTACCAATGGGTATTGTAATGACAATGCAGTGCCGCTCAGGATTCCTTGAAACACCCAATAATTCTGAGCGGCACTACAACTGCGCTCGTCACCTTGAGTGTTATGTTAAGTCTCATTTGCCCAGTAATTTCACTAGCAACGGCGCCGTTCAGACCGAAACATCTTGTGCAAAGGAGCCTCGCACTGGTAAATACTAATAAGTATAAATAATACTATATTAAGTATGAATAATTCTTATGGTTACAGTTAGAATTATTAACGCATATTTACACATCTGTTAATTATTTACTTGAAGGAACAGTTTTGAAGTCAACGCAGTCCAATTTGCGGGCGTTAGCTCATAAACACATCACATGAATTAAGTAATGCATTAAATAATTTTTATCATAATATAAGACATTAACTTTTATTAATATTTCTGTTAATTTTTTCTCAGTTCAACAAAAATTTGCATTCATATTTAGTACCTACTTGTTAATTACTGAACGTACACAGAACTATTACAGTAAACACTATTTAATTACTTAAGCTCACGCAAATAATTTATGCTGTAAAATGAAGTGATATTTCCCTTTAAAAGTGCTGAAACGTGGCAAAAAGTATTCAAAAATTCCTGTCGCTATTTGAGTTTCCGAGTCGCTGGCGGCAGTTAAATATCTAAGTCTAACCGGCACGGTTCTAGATACAGAATAAATAACGGTCCCTTCAAAGACTTTTTCAGATATTCCGTTAACCAATCAATTGTGTACAATATACTCGGATATTTATATACATAGACATTTATTCGGCGTGTTATCTTTACGGTATTTTCAATATCGCTCGCTCCTGTGTTTGTCTTTCATATTCATGGAATACCAGCATATTTTTATTCATTGGGACATTCACTAACAGAACTGAGATTTTGTTTTCTGTAAAAATAACAGACCTTTTTAATAAAACCGAAGTCACAAAGGTAAAAATAATATACAATTCTCTTACAAAAGACAACATTATAGCTTGAATATAGGATTTAAATTTCGAAGACGGGCACACCTTTAGATCAAAGGGTATGTATCAGCATAAGCCGTAACCGAGGTATCTTTGTAGCAACAAAACTGCAAGGAATGCAGCGTATTGTATTATTCCGTTGCTTTTGCAGCGACTCCGGGTACCTGTGAAATAAATATACAAAAATACAGTCACAGTTATCCGAACTTTGATATTTCAGATCGCTTGTCTGCTTTGTAAATCTGAGCTGATAATTTTTTTTATTTGAGCATCGTTACCCCTTAGAATTCACAACATGCAATGTCCACTCGAACTTAGCGTTCTGGCTTATATGGGGCACGAGCGTCTACCGTGATGATGCTACCAACTGTTAGTTGGCACTACTGTAGTGCCAACTAACTTACACGAATCACGTTAACTAAAGAACTAAATATTTCTAATTATAGTGATAATAAAATTAAATAGTATTTAAATATATTAACTGTAGTTAAATGAACGTAATTATTAATTTGGATATCTAATGACAGTTCATGACTTTGGTAGCGCTTGTTAATACATCAAGCTGACATATATATATGTATGTCATCAGTAAATACCTACCTACTTATAACATATATTTATAAAATTATCATAGAAATTGAGTTAGTGATATGAATAGAGGTAGGTAGATGTATACAACATTCGTTGTTTAAAGTTGCTTCTGTAACAAGTTTCCTGTATTTTTACTAACAATAATTAACTTTAATTATAATTTTACTTAAATAATTAACAATTAAAAGTTAAAAAAATAAACTCTATATCAAACTATTATTAATAGAATAGTTAAAAAAGCATGAATTTTTTTTATTAACTTTACATTGACATTAAACTTACATAAAAATACAGATATTTATAGCACAGCGGTGATAAAAATAGGATAATTCAATAATCTATTTCGTAAAAAAGTACTGTACTTGATTGACATATCCATTCAAAACCGTATTTAGAATTGCATTGGAATAAATATCAAACTTACGGGGCTCCCGCTAACTCAAATAACACTCTCATGTATCGATATTATAGCGAAGTGGTGGACTCAAAATAACAAATGAAATCGCGGTTGTGTATCGAACCCCGGCATAACATTCGCGAAGCAAAAAGAAAATATGAAAAGGCAGAATATTGCCCGACAAAATTACGATCGCTTTAGATTCCACACGGGCCATTGAGGGGTGAATTGTTACTTTCTACGTTGCTATAAAGAATCTATTTGTTCTCTTCACCGAAGCAGTTTATATTGATTATACAGAAATTTGGTGAGTGTTTACATATGGCATGTAATATGTTATTATGTTTCTTTTTACTATAAAGGATTGTAATTGATTAAAGTTTTTGGAAGAAAATTGTTTCAATATCCGTGTTCTACCATTACATATTCGGAAATCGGTGTGCAGTTGTGCTTATCGCAAACTACATCCATCTTACATTGTTATAACCGAAGTAATAATAACATTAAATCAATTTAATTAAGTTGTAGTACATTTAAACATTTTATAGTTTTGTGTATTAATTTCGGATCCCGACCGATATCCAGTTTTCAAAGACGAATGAAAACTATTTACTTTTTACCTACTGCTTCGAACGAAGATGCAGTAACACTTCGTCTTCGTTATTGCATAAAAAGTCATAAAAGGCTAAGTAGACGCAAGAGGTGACCACTCCTCATTATTTGATAAAGTGATAAATGCAGCAGATCTAGGAATCCTTACTAAAACTTCAATAAATAATAAAATACCTAAAATATTCCTTACATCGCGTGCGCTGTGAAAACTATTGATGATAGAATAAAATAATATACCACAACTTTGTAGAACACATTATTGTTTACAAAAAATGTCGTGACAGAATAAAATATATAAGTGTTCTTTTATTTAAAAAAAATTTAATTGATATGTCGCTACTACATGCTCAGTCTGTGTACGCGGACAAAGTCGCGGTGTATCAGCTAGTTAAGATTAAGGAAGCCGAGTCGAGCCGCAATAATGTTCTTGTCAGAAGCGGCTTTTACTCAGGCGAGGTTGTCTCCGAATGTAGCTGCTCGTAACTAAGTCCACTAAGTAAGTCTCAAGTATTGAATATTGTATTAACAAGACAAATGTGCCGTGGAAGTTAGATAGTTCCTCATTAGAGACCGTCGTTGCATCGTCGCAAAATTTTACTGAGATGATTTCCTGCAACTCGCTAACAAATAAGTAGGTACCTACTTAAGTGGCACTGTTTCAACTTCTAAGTGAATATTAAATGTTCTATGTTATGATATTTTTAGTTGTATGTTAGGGCACTTTAAAAGTAAAGGGTTTGATTTGTAAGTTTTTGTTATAATAATTTACCATTGGGAGGCTCCTTTGCACAGGAAGCCGGCTAGATTATGGGTATCACAACAGCGCCTATTTCTGCCGTGAAGCAGTTATGTGTAAACATTACTGTTTCGGTCTGAAGGGCGCCGTAGCTACTGATATTATTGGGCAAATGAGACTTAACAGCTTATGTCTCAAGATGACGAGCGCAATAATTGTAGTAGTGCCGCTCAGAGTTTTTGGGTTTTTCAAGAATCCTAAGCGGCACTTCATTGTAATGGGTAGAGCGTATCAAGTTATTTTCATTAAAAAAAATGAACTCTTAATAATGTTGATACTGAATATTTACGATTGTCTTTTATAAAACTTGCGTTACATTATATTATATATTACTAGCTCACAAGACAGACCTTCTGTACATAATAAATAAAATACTGTTTTTTTATGAATTTGTCAATTATATTTCATAACATCATGATATTTTTTCGTAAAATATTCACAGCAGACCTGTCAATAAATTCTCTCATGGAAAATATGTCCATACAAAACAAATATTGGAAATGAAAACAATTATGCTATCGATAAGCTATCCTATCTTTCAAGTTGGACTTAACTGCAATCCATGAAGTAATCCCCATAAAAATCCTTTCATTAGTTTAAGAGTTCACTGGAAACAAACAGGACATTGTATTTACAAATATAAAGATATGTATTATAGACCAGGGTCGATAATTTTTGAAACCAAAAAAAATGACAGTAGGATGAAACCCATTGGTAAAGGACGAGAATATAACAAAAATTAAGGGAAAAATAAATTACGGGCGATCTGCGGTCGGGAAGTGGCAGGAAAAGGGGGGGTGTTTTAGGGTAAAAAACGGTTTATCTCGATTTCCGGCAAAACTACAAGTCCTATGGCAAAAAGTTAATTGGCAAAGTTGTAGGTAATAAAGAGATCTACAACTATTTTAATTACACTTTTTTCACATAACCTCAAAATTTAAGTGAAAAATTCAAAAAACCATGTTTTGGGTTTTTTATTTATATCTTTTTCAAAAAAAAAATTTTCTACGAAATTTGGTGAAAACTTACCTTATTATGTCCCAAATACACTGTAATTTATTTGATTTAAAATATTTATTTTTATATTTCTGCCATAGGACTTGTAGTTTTGCCGGAAATCGAGATAAACCATTTTTTACCCTAAAACACCCCCCCTTTTCCACTTCCCGACCTCAGATCGCCCGTAATTTATTTTTCCCTTAATTTTTGTTATATTCTCGTCCTTTTCCAATAGGTTTCATCCTACTATTATTTTGTTTCACTTTTTATCATTTTCAAAGGCTTCGGCACTGGTCTATTAAATCTGTCATCTATTCAAAACAAGAACGTCCTAACTTAAAGACGAAAAAGTACGTATAATAGTGAAAACAATTCAGAGTCAAATGAGAGACATAAAACACCAGCGATGCGCTTGCCCATTTCGCGATATTTATTCAAATCGTCTCGCATGCAAATTAATGTCGCCTTTAAACGCTGCCCTTTGTTCTAAAGCAACGTTGTTTATTTTTATAGGTAAACTTTACCGATGCCAGATTATTTTACTTGCATAATAAGATAAATTTTACCTGTATCGCCCACTGCCTCTAACGATGCGGTTTATCTACAAAGTTCTGCAGATAAATAATTAAGAAGCGGCTCCGTGCTCAACCCGGCCAGATTAAAGTTCAATAATTGTGTACAGAGTAAGATAGTGGGATAGTTTGCTGTATCGAGCCCTCGGCCTCTCTCGGTTAGGTCAGCATTGTTTAGTTATCGTTGTGCAAAAGTTGAAATGGTATGCGAGCCGAGCTCGGCTCGCGGTCTCGCCTGACGTCTCTGTTCATTATTGAAGTAACCAGCCTCCGCAACTTGTGCAAACTTGCTGCTCCTATTCGCCCCATGAAATAGACTTGTGACGGCGAGTAATGTGTCTTTATATTGTTCTGGGGCTAAGAGCTCCACTACTTACTTGTTGTGATGAGAATTGTTAACTTTCCTTCCCTCAGTCCCCGGCAGCCATGAATACTTAATATCAAATGTATACATTATTCACTATCTTAATATTTAATCGGATGTGGCGTAAAGGTCGACCCTATTCCTCATTGTTAATGTGTATATTTCAACGTGCGGAAGGTCCCTTAATCGATCGCGAGTATCGATTATGAAGCTGGTGCGAAAGTCATGCGCTGCGAGTGAGTATTTGACAAATGTCCGTTGGAAGCGTAGAACAAATTGATATAATTAATTACAGACGGAACTGGTAGCGTTGAGGCAACAAATATTATCAAGATCGTTAATTTCGACATCTTAGTGAGGCGATGGGGTGATATTAGCTGTTAGAGACGAATTTGCGGCGCTCGTCATCACAGAGTGGGACCCGGAGCGGCTTAATGTGTTCGATCTTGTTTGATTGCCGTTCGGTTCTGACGCTGGACCCAAATTACACCGAATACTACGAATGATGCTCATTCATCAAAAGCAAAATTTGCCGGATAGGGGTGAACGCTAACTATATTTGCTGCTGCATTTAGGAACATGTTCAGTAGAAACATCAAACAACTCTGAACTTTATGACACTGTATAAATCATTCAGATGTTTGTGCTTTGTTTGGATTATTATTATTTTAGTAATGCTACAAATAGTTAATACTAGTGGCAGGTTTTTTCATCACAGCGGCACCTTTTTATGCTGGCCAACAGTTTAATATGAAATCATTGTGTATGTAGTGCCTAGTGAAATTTCCGGACTAAAAAGAGTTGTAGATGAAGCCACAACCTGAGAGTTGAACAAAGCAAACAGAATTTTGTAACGAGGCGGTACTCGAACGGTTAGCTCAGTAGTTTAGAGCACCGGCACGGAACGCCGGAGGTCGTGGGTTCGAGTCCCGCATCGTTCATAAAATTTTGTTTTTCAAATTTTATTTGTCTAAAAAGAGTTAACATGTTAAATCTCAAAGTGACGTGGGAAATTACAATGGCGCTCAGATTTTTAGGAATAATGGGAAGGGTTTATCATTTTCCACAATAAGAACCACTTGCTCGTTTCGTCACATTCTCATTAAAAATACAAAAAATTGTAAGTACTTAGTTTAATGCGTTTATTGTAGACGAAGCCTCTTGATCGTAAGCAAATACTTAATGTATTAAAATTACTCGACACCATTGTTACTCTACCGATACGATCGTCAATCATCAACAATAATCATATTACTTTAAACGGTAAAGAATCGCAAAGCTTTTAATTACTTAGTTGCTTAGTAACGGTGACATAGATCCTAATAATCATGTGCAGTACTACACGGCCACATTATCTCTGGGCCTCGCTGGAACGTGAAGACCCCTCCCGTTCCCCTATCACTCCCTCGCGCTCTTCCTGTTGTGTAAGTACGGTTTGCATTTTCATTACTGTTAGGTACATGTCGTGATATTTTCGTGATATCACTGCTTTGTATTTCAAGTTTTCATTATTACGTTTTGACTTTTATTGTTAATAGTTCTATAGTTTCTGTTGTTCTGCCAGAAAAATACATTCTTTTTCACTTAACCCAGATTCTTTAATTGATTTTTCATCATTATAATAATAATAGCCAGCACCACCACCATACAACACCTTAACATCAATCTGTAATACTGAAAAAATAAATCGTTATTTATTTATTAATTATGATGTCCTAGCGGTGCTTGTACACACTGTGACAATGTGACGTCATCAACGCCAGGTCCAAAGATAATGTAACCGGGTATTTATTACGTTTTCTTGAATGAAAACTGCACCAACTATTCCTGTATTTTTTTTTGTGTTATACTGATTGCCATTTTTCAAATTGTTAAATATTAAAGATGATATAGTTAGGAATTGATGAAAATGAAAAATAACTTAGATTCAATCTGGCGCACTCACTGCTCATAAAACATGAATATAAAATTATACGAGTAACATATGACTCTTAATGAAAAGTATATTATCTCGCATAAAAACATTTTATGACCGTTTTCAACGGTGGTTATTAAATTGAATCATAATTTACACACGCCGAGTTAAATCAGAATGTAAGGACGGGAGACGTAATAAATATGATTAGAGTCTGTATACGTTACAACATACATTTCTGTTATATCCAGTGACAATAACTTCATGAATGACGGAATGATTTTTCATTCGTATCGTTCGTATTCTCGACTCAACATTTCATTCGCTGCGGAAACAATGTAAGCCGGATCTGTTGAAGCTTTTTATGCTTCGTAATAACTAAGATTAGCAGCGTCGTGATTATTGACTTTTATACAATATTGTGCTTCTTCGGTTCAATAGAAATACATTTATAGCAACCCAATTAACTGGTATGATTTCTTTTTTAATGAGAAAAAGTGATTTGACGAAAAACGTTAACTTGATGGTTATACGACAATGTAATTGCGTTCGTCATTTAAGACAAAAGATGTTGAGTTTCGTTTGCCCAGATAGGACCATTCATATTTCATACTAACTTTGGCCCAAAATCAAGAGTGCCGGGGACTAAAAAAATATACTAAATAATTGGAAATATTGATCTGTTCATTTCATAGTAAGACACCAATTTCCTAAACTAGGCCCCCACAAGATGTAGCGATGCCCTAATCAAGATCGCCGGAACAGGTTGGATGAGGGTAGCTGAGGACCAATCGATGTGGAGATCTTTGGGGGAGGCCTTTGTCCAGTTGTGGACGTCTTCCGGCTGATGTGATGATTATGATAAACTCCACATACTTACAATACGAGCATCATTCGTTTCTATATATTCGTCATGTACAAGGTGCACATTTTTGCAATAAATTTTCAAATCTAGCCACGCTATCTCATTTTACTAAGAAACCTGATCTTCAGAGAGCATTTCCAACCATTTTATATATAACAGTCTATAATATTCTTAAAAACCACCTTTTACTTTAATAAAACTTTCATATCAACAATATAAATAGGTTGTGCTAGAGATTTTTATATTTATCAATCCATAATATTTAATATCAAATAATAATTTAAGTTCCTCGAACGTCAAGGGGATCGTTAGCAAAGTATTTACTTAAATGTGGCCCTTAGATGAACGACAATGCGATGGAAATTATACCTAAAATAATATTGACTCAAGCAATCTGTAAAATAGGCGACCCTCCTGAAACAACAATAGAAGCTTGTCGTCCTCTCCCATCTTGAACATTTTTACGGTACATTTTAATATCACTAATAGATTATACGTATCGATTCACAACAAAAGGTTTGAGTACGCAAACATATCTACTATCTTCCATATCTTTTAAGGGGAAACTTTTTGTTGAGTTTTCCTTGTTTGACTTATTTTTATACTTACTCTAAATACTTTTATTCTGTACCTTACATAGTTGTATCCTCATGTATACATTGATGATTAAATGTTATCTGAAAAGGAAAAATATTATATTTTAAACAATTTGCTATTAGTGACATCCTTCAATTCTGGGATTAATTACACAAATTAAATTTGTAACTAAAATTTACCAGCGAACCCTGCCTCACGGGTTCCTCCCGAGCCCTCTTATCAATTGAACAAGACATACCAAAATTTTCGATCCATGCGTCACTGGAACGGTTGGCTTAGTTGGTAAGAGTGCTCGGACGGAATCCGTGAGGCGCGGTTTCGATTCCCGCATCGTTAATAAACTTTGGTTACAAATGTAATTTATTATATTTTAATTAACACTAATTATCTATAATAATAATTGCTCAAGTAGGTATAATAAAATAGGCTATAATGAAAAGTGAGAAACTGAAAGCCTTCGGCATTCGCTATAATGATCTTTTGTGAATAACACTATAAAACTAATTTTTCTAAAGTCTGAACGAAGTTTGAAGAGGACACAGTATATAAATATTATGAAATCACATTCAATTTCATATTGGATTTGGTATACGTGTGCAAATATTGGAATATAAAGGAAACAGCAAACATTCCTTGAGAGATTCCACTGCGACGTTGCCAAAGGGATCGAGGTTTGTTCGTCTAATCTGAGTAAACTTTACTTTTAAGTATATCTTGTATGGGTAGCGTTTTGATACAAAACCATTATAAGCATTCATGCAGTTGGAATATAACATAAGAGCTTCTGAGAGATACTACAATTCTTCTTTGAAACTATGTCTTGAAAAATCTTTATGTTATCTTTATAAAGAACCATCTAATGTGTATTTTATAGTATTGAAGTGAAAGCTTCTTAAGACGCGCTGATCTTAATTTTGTTGGCATTGAATGAGACTAACCTTAGCTTTGCTATGTTCTTTTGACATGTTTTATACAACTTTTTTATGAATATAGAGAAAAAGGTATTTATCTTTCGTATGACCCATGCCATGACGAAGTTTTTACTCCTGTTGTGTGATGTTGATTAGGTAAAGTCAAAGTTCTCTATTTGCCAAAAACATTGACAAGTAAAGTTGTTACAAATTTAAGAGTAGGCACACGTTTCGTCTTGACATACATGCAAATATTACAGCGGGTTCGTTTTATAATATTATAACCTAACACAATCATTAATTATTGCTACATAAAATTTGAGCAACGTAAAGCCATACCTAAATAATATTAAAAATAGTATTGGTGCCAGTTACCACTTCGTTTGATAATATTCGTTTATTGAGTAAAACAATACTTTTTTATTAGTGTTAATAATTTAAATTAAAATCTATTTAACACAGTCTCCTCTCATATTTCTTTTGGTAATTTATTAAATATTTTTACACACATAGTATGACAGTTTTTTTGGTACAAAAAGTATTCAGATATTTTTTAAATATATTCTATATACATTTGATATGTACAGTTTTTTATGTTAGCTTTGTGATATTATGGATCTGGAGTGAGTAACTGTAGTCATATTAGTCGCATGCTTTTTGGACAAAGATCAATAAAACATTTAAAAGGTATAAAAGGCATTAATTTTCTAAAAATTGATTCTTTTAGAATTCTATTTGATGTCATTTCTAATATACTAGATACTACTACCGCTTCGGAAACAAATGGCACTCTGAGAGAGATGCGGCGCAAGAAACTCTCCCAGCATTCTTTTCTTGCGCTCTTTTTAATGAAATAATATACAATATTGTGCTGTCATTGCTATTGCTATAAAATAATCATAATCTAGTCCCAGGCTGTCCGATCACTTAAATATTCAGCTGTGGAGTAGTAGGATTTACGACAGAGCCATTTGTAAATTAAACATTTTAATTTTTTTATAGATAATGCCTGATAGTGGCAGGAACTTTGTTATAAAAGTGTATTTATTTACCCTTAAAGCTATTATGTATCTTATGAAGCCTACTAGAATTAGTAACAAGCAATCCCTTATTTCTAGTGTTATAATAATGAAAATCACTATTAAGAGCAAATTTACATCTTATATTAACTGTTATTAAGTTTTGTGTGTCTCATCTCGAATAATCAAATGATTTCTTCCATTTAAAAATACATAAATACTTATTATTTTTAATACAATAATAATCCTAACAAGTAACGTTAAAATTCTCATCTAAGTCGCTTCTTTGTTGTGAAAAATGTTATTTAATTTCGAGCAATTATTACACGCGCTCTACGAAATTACTCTAAGGAATAGAGCCCTATGTTGGTTTTATTCTGGAAAAAAAAGTCGTACCTTTTCACAATGAAAGCTTTATAACACAAAATGGGAATCCCGCTGTTATCCTAATCTTTTTATTCTATTAGGGTAATTTGATGAAGGAATATATTTGTACTTGAGTCATTGTTGACGGTGCCATAATTAAATGTAGCTTGTTCTTCTTAAAATAACTTCTCATTAATTTTTGATTTGGTATTTCTTTTATATTGTTTGGCTAAAAACTGTCATTAAATGATTTTGGTTTCTTCGTTAAATATTAGGACAGGCAAAGGGTTTAAGCCGTGCTCTCAACTACAATATTTTTTAACTCCAAATTCGTGCTATTCGACCCATTATTATTATTATTATCATCACCATTGCTGATCAAAACGTGATATTTTTGTAAATAGTTCTCGGTAAATAGACCGGTGTTTTCAATAACATAATACAAAAGAGAATAAAGAAACAGTATTACGTCAAATGGGTTGCACACGTCAAGCCTTCTAGATCAATCTCAATTTAAGACGAAATGACAGAGCGTGCCAGTTAAACGCACCCGCGTCTTATATAAATCACAAGGCGAAATAAGGCTAGCGTACAAACGATATTTTGTTTGTCATTCATTCAAATGTTTAGCGATGACGATGTGTTTGAATTTCCTACTTCGACTGTTATATTACCAGTAGGAGGCTCCTTTGCACAGGATGCCGGTTAGTTTATGGGTTCCACAACGGCGTCTATTTCTGCCGTGATGTAGTAATATAGCATTATTGTGTTTCGGTCTGAAGGGCGCCGTAGCTAGTGAAATTGCTGGGACAAATGAGACTTAACATCGTATGTCGCGAGGAGACGAGCGCAATTGTAGTGCCGCTCAGTATTTTTGGGTTCTTCAAGAATCCTGGGCGGCACTACATTGTTATGGTCAGGGTGTATCAATTACCATCAGCTGAACGGCCTGTACGTTTTTTTCTGTTATCTGCTTCTTGGCAATCTGTCTTTCAGCAACGGGTGCTCACTGAATATGTCTGTATTATGGTGTTGTGTATTTGAGGGGTTATTGATATCTTTTTCGACGAATCCTGCTGCTAGTTAATTAGAGATAAATCCCATTCCTAATTCTTGAATGCTGAAACCTTTCAGCCTAGAGAATTTAGGGCTGCCAGGACCCTGAAAATGACAAAAACCGTTTCTCTGTTTGTTGGGTCTACTCTAGTAGGCTCTACTAAATAGATCTGTTTCTTGCTTGATAGTTTCTCGCGTTCCAATTTTATTTCTAACATGCTAAGGTAACCTTCAGTTTGTTAAGCTTGTAAATTATCAAGTCAATACTCCTTTTAGGAGCACTGAACACTTTTTGTGTTTGAGACTAAGCCGTCGCGCCCGGCTTTGTAACTCTCGTTTGGATAAAATCTTAAATTTGAACCATACTTGTGTTTATTGCAGTAGGCGTTACTTTGCGGAAATCCATCATTATCCAAATTTTTTGAGTTTTCTTTAGTGTTTGGATATTTGGACATATTTGTGTTATATAACATTTGTTGTCATACCAGCTGGCAAAACTTATCTCTGTTACAAGAAAATTATAGTCAAAAATATGTCATGAAATCCAGTTGCATTTATTGAAGAATCTGTTCATACTCGTTACTCATTTCATGAATTTCGTTGAACGACATCGCGGATGTATTTAAATCTTAACAATGAAGTGCCGAAAGGACTTGAAAATACTCACCATTTGTGCTTAAGCACTACATTAATTTTATCATACTAGAAATTTTGTTTCACTAGACTTCCGACAAGTAATTCTATATGCCAAAATATTATTTTCCTTCGTAATTCGCTCTTCATTTATTTACTCGATGTAATCTAACTTAATTCAAACTAGCCATAATTCGTTTTCCTCCTAGTTTTTTATTTTTTTTATAACAGTAAGGGACGAGACGGACAGGACGTTCAGCTGATGGTAATTGATACGCCCTGCCCATTACAATGCAGTGCCGCTCAGGATTCTTGAAGAACCCATAAATTCTGAGCGGTACTACAACTCGTCTCTTTGAGACATAAGATGTCAAGTTTCATTTGACATGTAATTTCACTAGCTACGGCGCCCTCCGGACCGATTTACAGTTGTAGTACCCATAATCTAGCCGGCATTCTGTGCAAAGGAGCCTCCCACTGGTCGACGGTCAGTTGCGAATATGATAATCTACAAATATGCCCCTACATACACATGGTGGCATTTTCTTTCCATTTATTTTTATTTGTTTCTCTTCCTTCCAAATTGAGTGAATCAAATTGAGAATTTCAATCAATTTTAATTCTTTTTTACAAAAATGGAAAGTGCGAAAAAAATTGTGGAGTTTATGGACCTAATCCAGTATCAGTAAGAGTTAATTTAAGCATTCTTAATCTGAGAATTTTTGAAAATGTGGAGCATATTATTTTCATATCAATAGTTACGAAATAACTGAAGAACTGAGAATCGTCCAGAAAACAGTCTTGACCCATTTGAAATAAACTCGTTACACAAATAAACCCTAACTGAAACAATGTAATGAACCGTGTATTTTTTATTGAGACGTAATGCAACCGAACCGTTTCCGAAACGATTGATAACTGGTGATGGAAATTGGACCAGGTACGACAAGACGGTCCGAAATATATTGTAGTCAAACATCGTCTGGCTTCACAAACAGTGGCAAAATCCGTTAGTTATGTAACTAATATTGTGTTTACCTGCCAGCGTACATTGTTGAACTATTTCCACCGGTCTCACACTACACTAATCTGTATGCAGAGAATACGGCCCACCTAGCATCCGTCACTTGAAGACACTTAATAAAGCCCCACGTGTCACTCGTAACGCTCTTTGCTCCGCATGTAAGGAAACCAGAAATGTGTTTCCCTTCGTGTATTGAGATGGACCCATTTTAACGAATTATATTTATCTTTGTATTAGTAATTGAGAAAACTAAATAATAATTTATCGAAAAAGCTTTTTTTTTATGACAATAAGTGACGAGACTAGCAAAACATTCAGGTGATGGTAATTGATACGCCATGCCCATTACAATGCAGTGCCACTCAGGATTCTTGAAAAACCAAAAAATTCTCATCGGCTCTACAATTGCGCTCGTCACCTTGACACATAAGATGTTAAGTCTCATTTGCCCAGTAATTTCACTAGCGACGCCGCCCTTGAGACCGTAACACAGTAATGCTTACACATTACAGCTTCACAGCAGAACTAAGTGCAGTTGTGGTACCCATTATCTAGCCGGCATCCTGTACATAGGAGCCTCCCACTGGTATAAGCTCTAGATAATACCGTGACTTGTGCAGTCATGACGCGAATCAGATGCGAGAATCGAATTTTCCCACTGAGAGGTTCCTAAGACCATCGTATCTTCGCATCATTTTCTTCAAAGTTTTCAAAATATTAGTATGAAGTTCATTCATGTGACTATATCTTCACTTATTCTTTTGTACCTAAACGTAGAATGACTGTTTAACAAAGTTTCGTACACGTTTTAAATAATAGAACCTACAAAGTAGGTTAACATTTTGGTATGAGGTTTATTACTTAATAGTGATTTTCATTATTATAACAGTAGAAATAAGGGATTGCTTGTATCTAATCCTAGTAGGCTTCATAAGATACATTATAGCTTTAAGGGTAAATGTTTACACTATCAGGTTCAGGCATTATCTATAAACAAATTTAAATGTTTTATTAAAAAATTTTCGTAAATCCTACTACTCCACAGCTGAATATCTAAGTGATCGGACAGCCTGGGACTAAATTATAATTATTTTATAGCAATAACAATGACAGTACAATATTGTATATTTTATTTTAAAGAGCGCAAAAAAATAATGCTGGGAGTGTTTCTTGCTCCGCTTCTTCTCTCTCAGTGCGCCATTTGTTTCCGAAGCGGTAGTAGTATCTAGTAAATTAGAAATGACATCAAAAAAAAAGAACATACCGACAAATTTAGAGCCTCCTCCTTTGTTGAAGTCGGTTAAGAACTGGAATCAATTTTGAGAAAATAAATGCCTTTTATTAAGATATGTAGCAAAATGGTTTTAAAGCAAATCTAGATTGGAGTAACACAGATGTATAGAGACAATAGCGACACGAATGTTGTGTAGACCACATTTACTAATGTGTATTTACGGGTGTGTCACAGTTTTGCTAAGGGGTTGAACTATAAATTTTACTTCCGATATTTGAGTCGTGGCTATACATCAATATGAAAGCCTTAAATCAAGGACTGCTAAGTTAAATTTTTGTGATATCTATCGTATATATTGTTTATTAAATTTTACTTTTAATATTATTAAGAATGAAATGAAAAACTACAATAGTTTAATGCTATCAGGTCGAACTAATAATTGGGTTTTTTAATATATGTATATTGATTTTTTGATATATTATGTTATATATTATTTGCCCGATGGATGGAAGGAAGGCTTGAATGTTTACACATGACACTTTGACCACATTTACAATGTTACAAATAGTAATTATTATTAATTTAATTTTATTATTATTTTTCTGCGACTATTATTATTAAGAATTGTTTTATTTAACTAGTCCATTATGTTATTTTTTTAACACGACGATTGACAACGACTTTGATTCGTGTATGATTGGTGTATTGTATCAATATATCTGTATATTTAAATTTTTCTTTTAAGTTTTGACATTGTTTAAATTTTATTTTATTTGTAAACAATATTATATTCTATGTTAATAAGTGTAATTGGCTATAGGCTGTTCTTGTTAACAATAAATAAATAAATATTCAATACAAAGTGACCCTTTTCCAATTACACCAACAATCGATCATTTGACTCTATAATATACTATTTTGCAACATTATAATATGTTTACCCTTTGAGCTTAGAACTGAAAGAATAATTTATTTTTATCATACTTGCAAATAATCATCGTTGCAATTTAATTAAATTTTTAAATGGCTTAAAAGTTTAACGATCATCATCATTATTGAAGCTCAGAGGTCAATGGCTATGCTTGGAGCTTCCATGCGAGAGTGATGCTGAAATGAGGAGATCTGTAGGAGAACCAAAGTCACCAAGCCCAAATTATTGCCTTCTCAGGTCTGAGGCATTCATTTTGGAATGGGTGGTAGTTTTTTGACTTTCAATAAGTGATGTCACATCCTATTTTGAATAAAAATATTTGTATTTGAATTTGAATGGGCAGGTCGTATCAATTGCCATCAGCTGAATGTCCTGCCCTTCTCGTTCCTTATTGTCATAAAAAAGTGGCTGCTGTAGAAGTATGCACTTAATTAGAGTTTAATTTATAACTTTTTTTCTCATTGTTACAGAGGGGCTCTGACGAGCTTCTTGCGCAGAGTGGTGTCACCGTGATGGCGCCCGCAGCGCCCCACCACGCTGACAATAACAACCAGGATTCTGCTGCTAAAAAAGTGAGTACCATTATTTTTTCATAAAATGTTATAAATGGGTCAAATTGCTCCGTTATTACCTAATGTTGGCTCTAATAATAAATGAAATTTATCACTGTGGTAGGTCTGTTATTCTCTTTATAAGTTTAATTTTATAGTGCTATTCATATTTCAATCCCTACTTTAATAAAGCTTATTAAATAAAATCTGACGCTCTCGTGTAACGCTAAAATCTGACGCTTAGGACGGACGTCCGTATAAAAGCAAAATCGTGTTGCGATATTTTTTAGGTAAATCTATAAAACTAAGGAATAGAGAAAACATAAAACAATATAAAGTTATGAGTGAGGTGAAGCAAAGCCCTAACGTCAAATCATCAACTTTTGATCCGTATGAATCCGACAACCGAAACTTCGCTGTTCGAATTTCGTAGAAGGCCTCAGGCTTACCAATAACGTAACAATAAAGCGAACGATTAAGTCGAAACTGCCGCACCGAGATGTCGAACTCTGTATTGGTATTAGGAAGTAGACATCAAACTGTTTGTATTCAATAAATTATATAACTTACCTTGGAATATTCGATGAAGAAAATTTATTATAACTTAGAATCGAGAAAGTTTGACAAACTATAAATATTCGTTTATAATAGCACGAGGAAATAGTATCTTCGCATAAAGTATATATATATACTTGTAATAAAATCTCTTTGGTTGTACTGTATGGTTTCGATGACATTAAAAAGATAACAATTTAAAAAAGGAAAGAATTTAGTATCGATGGTCTTCTGCCATCAACTGATGTGATTAACGCAAGAAGTTGAATGAAAGCGCCGGAGTTGCTCAATAGAAAGGAGGTGTTAATGCATAAATAGTCATGACCTTTCACCTTCAGATATCCACCTGTTACCGTCTCTTCAGAATTATTTAGGCATTGTAAGGTAAACATCAAGAGTAACCTTCCAAAAAAAAAAGAGAAATAGGATCATGTCACTTTGAATTTGTAAAATTAATTAATAAAATTAATAAGTAAACTCTGAAAATAAAATAGTCTTGTATTTTCATATGAAATGCAAAGAAACTTTTTCCACAACCTATTATTTGAGTATTAAAATCAAATATTAAAAGGGTGCAAGAGGTAAAGACGATCTAGTTACAGCTATTAAAAAGGAACTTTGTCATGTAGTGAGTAAGATCAAAGAAAATAGACTTGTAAAGAGAATGTGGGTTGAAGTGTTAGGAAAGGTAATATTAAGTAACGTTCAGTTCAAGACTATAGAGAATTAGAGAGTTTCCGTAATGGGGTTAGTGAAAGTGCGAAGAAGCCAGGTAAGTTTAAACAACTTGTTATTTCTAAGTATCAGATTAGCTGAAAGGTAGTTTCTTTAGGTGGCGCCACTACCCGGGAGTCGAACATCATATGTAGTATCCATCCCTACTCCATGGTTGAACAAACATACCAAGAATTACCGAGCGGAACGTGTTTAAATCCCGTATCTTCCATACATTTTGATTCAAATTATATAAATCATCAAAGGTAAGTTTGTCACTAATGTGGCAAATTGAGATCTTATCTCTGCCTTATCCGCAGCAAGTCGTGCGTGATTGTTTATGCTTATAAAGAAACACGACTACTAATGTATTAAATGTAGCCTTTGTTAGTAAGTCTTTGGTTGGGCGATGTATATGCTTCTACAATATGATCCCAGAAAATGTACAAAACAAATGTGTTACGAAATTTAAAAGAATTGTTAAAAACGTTTGTGTGGGAAAGGTTACTATAGCATAAACGAATTTCTTAATGACACCACGCACTGGGATATAGCGAACACCCTCAGGCTCTTTAATTATTTAATGTTTATTGTACGATATCACATTGTAATCCATATTTTTATATTAAAAAAAAAGCCCGCTGAGTTTCTTGCGCCCATTCTTCTCAGGTCTGAGGTAGTCTCTTTTGAATGGGTGGTAGTTTTTGACGTTCAATAAGTGATTTTGAATCCTATTTTGAATAAAAAGACTTGAATTTGAATTTGTACATATGATGCGTAAAATAAACCTTATTTTGCGTACGGTCAATTTTTGATAAAAATTCGGACAAAAACGATAAATTTGATCTTAATTCCAAATTGAGAAAAAACTTCTTATCACTTTAACATAATCGTTATTAAATAACTTTCAACATAGTCGTATGAAATGATAGATGCTAATTGTTGAACGTGACTACCTAAAAATGCTGACTTTTAGACACTGGACCATAAAATGCAAATAAATTTTATTATAAAGTGTAATGAATGAATCTTACATTTCATAATTACCTTTCCCAGACATTATAAATCAGCAGAGCGCGTTGCTAAGGTATTAACGTGAAAGGGCCCTCGTAAAGAGCCTCCGTGTCGTAAAGGAACATCCCTGGCGGATTTAAGAATCAAAATTTTATTAATCCCGCCTTAACTTGTAAATTTCAGATTGATTTCTTATCTATTGGATATAAATGAAATGAGCGGAATTTTAAACGTGATTTACGTGAATAAGCTACCGAATCAATACAATACACTTATTGTTATATCAGTTATAGAATACATATTCTTCATGTACAACCAAACTATGGAATGAGCTACCCTAAAACGTAAACGGCTAGATCACTTGTCGTTGCGTAGAGACGTCGCTTCATTGTGTCTTCTACCACATTTATCATGGGGAGTATTTCGAAGAGCTGTTTGACCTGATTCCTGCAGCCGAATTCCACCCTCGCACGACACTTCAAAAATAAAGATATCTTCCCCACCATCTGGATGTCAGGCGTTCCTCTACAGTGCCGATGTCAAGTAACTCTCTTCCATGTACCAAACTGTAGAATGAGCTTTCTTATGCGGCGTATCCAGGAGAATACTACATTCCCTCAAAAAAAGCGCGTTAACTTTTCTAAATGACCGAAAACACTCCCGTGATTCATCTGGTATTGCGAAAGAATGTGAGCGGCGGTGATCATACAACATAAATAATTTATGGAGGCTAGTTACGGATAGAATATTGTTTTACGTATAGAACAGTGTTTGCAATTGTTACCTTAACAATATATCGTCGGGAAATGATTCATTCATGTCGACAATTCAGTTTTTACAACAAGCCAATAAAAACCACGTGTACCCGTACGAACACAAATTTCCCACAAAAGTTTGGATAGTTAAAAGAATGGCGAAGCGCTGTGTATTTAAACTGAATTGTACCTAAACAAAAAGCGTATGCAACTGTAATGAAAAAATAAACATTGTAGCCGTTTGGGTTTTCCATTTCGGGGTTCGTTCATTGTATTTTTGCATAGAGGTGCGCGGGCCACGTAAATATTAAACATAGAATAAATGTGCCGCTATTATTTATTGTGAAAACTTTGTAGCTATACTGTTTTATTTTTGAAGATTGCCATTAATGTGCTCTATTTGTGGATATTTGCGTAAAATTTGATTTATGATCTGTACCTATTGGAATTTTTAAATATGCCAAGAAACTAGCTAGCTAGCTAGCAATTTTTTTCGATACCATAAGTTGAAATTAGAGTGACTATTTAGTGAGTTCATGTTCAAACTGCGTAGAGAAATTAACATGATATCGATGATATTGTCATCTTTATCATTTATACAAAATAAATTGTGGTTTCGAATTGTAACAGAAACGGTACAATAGATGTTGTAACGATTTAGTATCAGTATGAAGACCGGCTGTAACATTTTATTATTGCCACACTCATACACGAAGTATTATGGGTGCAAGACAACGATTTATTTAATACAATATACTTACTTAAACATACATAAATACAAATAAACATTCATGACTCGGAAACAAACATGAATATGAATTCATCATATAAATGATTGCACCTACCGGGATTCGATCCCGGGACCTCTAGCTCAGTAAAAAGGGTCACTAACTGAAACTAACTGGGGGGCTATAGGGGTCGTCTTTTTAATGTGCATAATTAACATAAAATTAATAAGATATTAACATTGCACACCATTTTTAATAATAGAAGTAATAAGTTAAATAAATTCACATACTTGTACTTTTGTTTCTCATTGGAAATAGCAAACAATTTTGTTAGATTTTTCCCGTCCATAAATTTCACTGCCTGAAGCAAAAACAGTATCCATATTAGTTTCGCCGACCATTTACTCACTTGTTAGGGAGCTTCTGGAAAAAAAACCTCGCCTCAGTAATCTTAATTACATTGTGATCTCGTTACAGTCCGGCCTTAATTCATAATTAAATAGGGACGTGTCCCTGTTTCTCTTATTTATTTGCTATTTTATGGTTTTACGATTGCTTTTGCCTTTTTCACTGAGCGAATTTAAACAGTGCTCTTTACAACACCCCTTCTTCTTTGTCGCTGTGAATATTCATTTAGAATCCATCAGCGGAATGGAGACTCGTTTTAGAAATGTATTTTTATTTCCTGCGCTGTTGTTGGAGAACTGCGTGTATAAATATTAAATGTAACGTCGAAAGATCTTATAATGTATTAAAAATTTTGCGCAATTTCGCCGTGGTACGGCATAACAAAGCACAAGTAAACCCTGGTCGTCTTTGGCCGAGTCATTAATGTCCAAATACGGTAATTAATTATATTGTGTTGTATTCTTCCTCATTTTTGTGACGTGAACCTGTAAAAACAGTGAGTTACGTTGTGAAGATCAATCAAAATGGTTAAACGGTGAGGGAACTTTTGTTCGCTTTCGGAAATCATTAACTGCACTTAGGCAACCATTGTATTTTAGGATTTTGTGTAAACGTATATTTTAAATAGCTTATATCCCGCGACTTGGTCCGCGTACACGCAGAGACGGAACTGAGCACGTAGTAGTTAAAACAAATTAAGGAACACTTACAACATTTGCTTTTGCCACACATTTCGTAAATAATGATGTATTCTGCAAAGTCGTAGTACGTTATTTTATTCTATCGACAATACTTTTCGCAGCGAACGCGATGTAAAGAATATTCTATGTAATTTTTTTAAACCTTGAGTCACATTATTGGAGTTTTAGTAAGGATCCCTAATTATTTCGAAAATATAATATAGCCTATTTCACCCGAGGAAACTGTAGCTTCCCAACAGTGAAAGAATTGATCAGATTCGGTTCAGCAGATTTGGATTCTATTCAATGCAAACATATCTTTTCTCTTTATAATATTAGTAATTTAATAAAACAAAATCTGTGTTGGTTGTGCTGTATTTTAAGAGAATAACACTGCATAATTATAACTACATATATTAATACCTTAATTACTTATTACGGATTCTTTGCACTTGTTTTTAATTGAAGTTTAAAACGACTCGTACAGTTTTCCTTCGCTATTGAAGACGCCTATTAGATAACAATAACCTGCGGACTGCCAATTAAAAGTTCCGCGGTTCATATTTCAACGGTAAGATTTATTTGTACCTATACCTACGTATATACTAGATTTTGTATTATTATGTAACTTGTGTATGTCCTTCTCTAAGTTTATCGTCATTAATTCTTCTTATGTTTTCAGCCGTATATTTTTCTTCTATTCCTGGCAAAGGATGCTCTTGCAAAATATTATTTTTTCTTCTTTCCTTCCGTTAACTCATGATGGATTCCCGGCAAATTATTCATGGTGTTTTGGTTACCTTATTGCTAACAATATATTTAAAAACTTTCATTTTTTTTTTCAATACTATTAATTTGGAAGGTTTTTTTGCATTCTTGCATTATAAAGTATTTTGAAAGGGCGAACTGTTATTCTATCCCTTTTGTTTCTTTATTAAATAGGTATTCTGTTAATAGTCTAACAGCAAACATGTTTGCACAGAGTAGGCTATACGATTAACTTATAATTGCGCATTTTAGTCAACAGTAAAAAAATCACACACTATTATTAAAAATTTGTGATTCTTTTACTTTTGAGACGAGTCTGAAATACCTTAAGGAAGTAATAACTATCAGTAGTAAAGAATAGTATTTCCAGTTGATTTCAATTAAAAATCGTATTTCTTATTTGAATAACTGCAAATATAAAACTCTATTGCACAATCTGTCATAGAAGTCATATTTTAAAGACACAGCACAAATATTAGCTTTTTATAAGATTATTTTTTATTAGATACAGATCTAAACTAATGAACTGACATCGAGAGGCGGCCAGGTGCGAAATATTATTTCAATAAACACGCTGGAAGCGATCAACAAGAAAATTGACCGATTCCGGGTAATCCCGGGGAAATGTCATATGATATCTCTTTTTTTCTATCCCGGCAACCGAGCCAACATTTAATATTTATGGATGAAATGTGAGACGAAGCGGATGATTTAAAGTGTCTGATGTGAAAATCGTTCGCAGATTTTCTGACCCAGCGAAAGCAATGTCCTTCCTTACGTTTTACGTGCCACTTGTTTTCTTTCATTGGAAACACTGTGCCCGCAGGTGGGTAAACGTTTTTTCAAGATTTATCCGGTCCTGAGGCGAGTGAATTAAGAAAAAATATTTCTATTTGTTTTTCTTACGGGGATTTGCTTCTTTTGATGTCGGCTGTGACTGTCTGTTATATGAATACACTGTTTTCTATGCTTTTCTTTGTTTACTGATGCAGATAATGTCTCTGTATGCTTTGTACTGTTTATTTATTAGTAAATCTCCCTGATGTTTATCTAAATAAGTTTAAACTACATAATTTTATAAAAGTTCTTTTTGGTAAGACCCAAGATTGCCAAAATTAAACAAAATCTTTTTATATTTAGCATTCATCTGTATCCTTTCTCATTTGTGTATTTTGTTGGAACGTCTTAAATTTCATAATACTTGGAAAACTAGCCTTATTTTAAAATAATAATAATAAATAATATGTTAACATATAATTTATCAAAAAAATTCTGATAGTTTTTACATTGTCATACTCATCATCATCAGCCGGAAGTCGTCCACTGCTGGACAAAGGCCTACCCCAAACATCTCCACGACGATCGGTCCTGCGGTGCCCTCATCCAACATATTCCGGCGATCTCGTCCAGATCGTCGGTCCATCTTTTGGGGGGCCTACCAACACTGCGTATTCCGGTACGTAGTCACCATTAGAGGACGTTTCTGCCCCACCGGCTATCTGTCTGTAGAACTATGTGCCTTGCCCACTGCCAATTCATTTCAATTTCATTGCAATAATTAGGGCTATGTCAGTAAGTTTGGTTTTATTCTATTTATAATGTGCTGTATATTTAATTGCGGAAGCGCAATCTATTATCATTCGTAGTGTGATAGCTCCATTTCATTTACTCACTTAATACCCACGAAATAAAGTGATACGCGAGGATAAGAAGTTTTCTCTTCAAAAAATCAGTCTTATCATACACAATTTTTCATAACCTTGTTCAAGACCAATTAGCAGTATTTCATCATTTGTTACAAGTCGTAAAGAGTGGGTGAAGTTGAAGGAACGTTCACGAGTTCACACAAATCGCGATCCTAACAACTTTGTTACATAAAGTCATTTGTAAAAAGTTTCATCGTCCCCTTCTTGCGATGTTAAATACTTAAGTAAAGGAAATGATCCGAGCGATGCTTATTCAGATAATTTACAGACGTTCGGTAATTCTCTTCTTTTGTTGGAATAATTGCTGAGTCTAAGTATGATTACGTCATTGTTTATTTTTTTATAAAAAAAAGAATGCATTTTGGAGTTTTAGAAACACCGAAGGGATTGTATTGGACATTATACTTCTTGTGGCGCGTTAGGGAGAAACTATCAGATTGAATATTAACGATGATGATTATATAAATTAAGGACGAGATGAGCATGACGTCAGCTGGTGGTTATTGATACGCCCTGCCCATTATAATACAGTGCCGCTCAAGATTATTGAAAAACCTAAAAATTCTGAGCGGCACTACAACTGCGCTCGTCACCTTGAGACATAAGATGTCAAGTCTCATTTGCCCAGTAATTTTACTCCCACTGGTATGCGCGCGTAAACGAGTGCGCAAGGAAATCTGTTAAATGTTAAATATTTTCATTGGTTGCAATTAATACCTTCTTTTTTTACAATATTGTTCTTTCTACAAACCTAAAATAGCACGAGGAATAATTTTCTTAATGCTTTTTGTTTTGTATCGCCAGAAAAGTATAACTTCTTGCGTGTGTACATAAGCACACACACACTGCTTTCTCAAAAACGAATTGTAGGTTTCAACTTGGAATTAACTTTCAAATGTAAACAATATGTTATTTTTAATTGATCGCTCTTACTGCTGAGATTTAATATACAAACATTATTTGTACTAACATTAATGGACGATGCGACATTCAAAACTGCGGTTCTAGATATTACGCCTTACAATGCTGGTACTCCAATATACTCACTCACTGTATGCTACCGAAACCAACCGTCCGATAACGCATGATCTGTAATCTTTGCTATGTTTGTTCAATTGTGCAGTCGTGTCATCTACAGGATCTACACAGTTGATAGCCTGCTCAACCCCAATAATTGCATATTAGGAAACTAACTTGAGGTGGACAGAGAAGACGAGATTTAAAGACCATGCGATCTGATTGAGAGCCACGGATTGGTAGTACATAGTTTATTTACCAGTGGGAGGTTCCTTTGCACAGGATGCCGGCTAGATTATTGGTACCACAAGGGCGACTATTTCTGCAGCAGTAATGTGAGCTTTATTGTGTTTCGGTCTAAAGGGCGCCTTAGCTAGTGAAATTATTGGGCAAATAAGACTTAACATCTAATGTCTCAAGGTGACGAGCACATTTGTAGTGCAGCTCAGAATTTTGGGGTTTCTTAAGAATCCTGAGCGGCATTGCATTGTAATGGGCAGGGCGTATCAATTACCATTAGCTGAACGTCCTGCTCGTCTCGTCCCTTACTGTCATAAAAAAATGCATGCAATGCTCTGCATTTCTGCAAATCCAACTTCTCAATCGATGACACCAAAACCACCAAAGGTCATTTGGCAAAATGCAAAATACAAAAGTATTGAATCTCTTAATTGACATTTACTGTAAGGTACTTTCCTGTTTTTTTTACGTTTAACGTCATATCAAGCTGAAGACATCTCGGAACTCGGAACTTCGTTCCAAAGTTTGTTTGAACGTGAGAGAAAGTTCCTTGAGTATCAAACTATGGATCAACGTCACACAGCCAGATGGTTGGGAAGTTGTTGTATACGAGTACTATTCATTCATTGTGAAGTTAAATTTAATAAGGTAGATGAGATGGTCCAAAATTGTATGGAGCTCAGTAGCATGATTTGTCGTCATCGATGTTATAATTGTTAATATAACTCATATGTAATGTAAATTTGATATTATATGTATATACATATAATATCAAATACAATCAAATAATGAGAATAGGTACTAGCCGTGCCCGCCTGCTTCGCTGGGCGAATTTTAAAAGGAAATAAATTAATGACGTAGCGTTGGAATTCGAAAAATAAGTAGCCATAAACCATCTAGGATACATTTCGTACTGAATGGTGGTAGTTTAATGTCGATACGATCAGTGCTCTAGGTGTAATTGAGCCTCAAACAAAGACCATTTTCATTATATATATGCGTTGATGTTTTTGTTTTATTTGATTCATAGCCTCTTGTTTGTTAGCGGCGGTTGACATCCCATACCGAAATTGGCTTCCTATTCCTTGTCACACTGTATTGAGTCAAGTATCCGTCTTCTTCTTTTTTATTAGTCTATGCGCGTCGTCTACTTTATGGCTGTGAGAGCGTGCCATCTTGTAAAAAATCATAAACTTATGATTTTTTTTAATTTTATTTTAGAAAGTATATTTATTGGATTTACTTACTTGTGTATTTTTGTGAAATCCGTGTATTTTTTCATCTCAGGTCTGAGGGATAATTTTTCGAATGGGTGGGTGGTAGTAGTTTTTGACGTTCAATGAGTGACTTTAAATCCTATTCTGTATAAAAAACATTTGAATTTGAATTCAATTGGTAGGCGACTTGCCATATCTAATGAAAAAGTAATGAATGCAAATGTAAATGATGCTCACGACGTGTGACGTCATTAGCGACATCCAAAAAGCAACCACTAGAAGCCCGATACGTCGCTCTTTTCACTCCAATAGAATGTAAAGTGTCATACAAAGCTACATTATATTGGCGGTCTCGGGCGGGCGCGCGCCGTAATCAAAAGGTTCTCGCGGGAACAATGGCACCCACATCCACATCGGGTCGGTCCCGATAAGCCTCGACAATTATACTACATCGACTTTTCAATTATCCAACCGACTCTTTCCCGACAACAATACTAGCTTTATTTATTTGTATTAGAGGTCATTTCATACCCAAAGCCGTTTAGGCGCAATTCGTTTCAACATAATTATCAATTAGACAATGTGAATTTTGTTGGGCTTGAATGTATGTATTGATCCAGTTATTAACCTATAGTATTAAGGAAATGTTTGTTATTAAAAATTTACAGTTTTGTTACGTTCTTGGTCGCATTCTTCATTTCTGAAGGTCGTATCCATACTTTAAAGTTTTCGTAACGTTGGTCACTAAAGCCTTCCTTCTATCCTTTCAGTCCTCGGCCTTCCTTCTATCCTTTCAGTCCTCGGCCTTCCTTATTGCCGTCGTAAATTTTAGGCCAGTGACTGTCTTGATCTGGTTCGACCTGCGGGGGGTTATCGTCCGCGTGGTCTTTTGTCCCTCCAGCTTGCATTCTTCATTGCTGAAGGTCGTATCCATACTTTAAAGTTTTCGTAACGTTGGTCACTAAAGCCTTCCTTCTCTCCTTTCAGTCCTCGGCCTTCCTTATTGCCGTCGTAAATTTTAGGCCAGTGACTGTCTCGATCTGGTCAGACCTGCGGCTGGGTTATCGACCGCGTGGTCTTTTGTCCCTCCACCTTGCATTCTTCATTTCTGAAGGTCGTATCCATACTTTAAAGTTTTCGTAACGTTGGTCACTAAAGTCTTCCACTTCTTACAGTCCTCGGCCTTCCCTATTGCAGTCATAAGTGGTAGGCCACTGAGCATCTTGATCTGGTCCGACCTGCGGCTGGGTGATCGTCCGTGTGGTCCCTCCACCTTGCCTATGACTATCATTTTGTCTAAATTACTGGGAAGGCGTTGGGCAATGTGGCTAAAAACACCCTCAGATCTTTTGATAGCATATTGTGGACAATTTAGTGCCAATGCGAAGTTGCTCCAGGATAGACTTGTTTATTATCTTAGCCGTCCACGGTATGCGAAGCATCCTTCTCCAACACCAAGAGATCTTCCTGCTTTGCCATATTCTGATCAGTTTACTCATCGCGCTATGTTGTTTTGTTATTGAAGCGAAAAATGTTTAGGCGCGCTGAGCATTTAATTTTGTGAGTTTTGATGTGATTGATGATGTAACGCTATTTCAAATAAAGTCAGCTGGAGTAGTAGTATACTACTAAAAGCGCAATCACTGAGAGCAATTTGTACACAGTTACAATTTATATTGTAAATATGAAAAAAAAAATGTGTTATTTCGACTGACTAAGCACGTGGTGCTTATAAAAAACTGTTGTTTATTTAAACTTTAATAGCTTTAAATTAAATGAAGATATCGAAATATTGTTTAAGATAAGGGCCAAGTGTCTGGTGAATGAAACTTAGAATTATTAATTGAAATCTCTCCAGTAGTGTTTCCGTGATACGCGCACTATGAAAACCTCTATCATTTTATGTGTATAGATTTTCAACCTTGATGACGTTTTAACTTCTGTCGTGTGAGTTTTAAGCACAAATTGTTTTTTTTTTTAATGTACATATTCTAGTCATAGTCTAGTATGTACAAACAAAATTTATTTAATGAAACAGACTGGTGGCAATTGCCCGATTCCCGCGGTGTGGTAACGCTTTTAAATGTTCCCAAATAATATTTTGTCTTCGTATTTTTTTGAATTAGTTTAACTTGTTGTTTTGTGATTTGATGATACTATAATGTTTGTATTTTACAGGTAAAACTCGAACAGAATGTCGGTAAGCCGTCCAGGGTGATACACATACGGAATATACCGAATGAGACGACGGAGGCAGAGATCATACAGCTGGGGCTGCCGTTCGGACGAGTCACCAATGTGCTCGTACTCAAGGGAAAGAACCAAGTAAGTAATAGGAACTACTGTTCAGTTCTGTGAAATAATTTTCACTGCGGTGCGATTATTAATTATGACAGTAGGTAATCACGACCATCATGTTTACGAAGCATCCTTACACAAACATTGAATTCAAGCTGTAAAAGATGTTGAATCCAATATAGAATAGAATAGAAAACACTGTAGTAGCTATAAAAAACACACACCTTCATTTTACAGTATTAATTACAATCTTCAAATACTAAATTAAATGAACAAGGTAGCAAAAATTATTAAAATATATAAGAAATATAATAATAATCTATATATATAAAAATGAATTGCTGTTCGTTAGTCTCGCTAAAACTCGGGAACGTCTTGACCGATTTGGCTAATTTTGGTCTTGAATTATTTGTGGAAGTCCAGGGAAGGTTAAAAAGGTTTGAATAAACATGAAAATCCCCGTTTTTATATAAAAACAACAATTTTGATTTTCCTCTGACGTGTCCCCCGTCGTTCAGAAATCAAATAAAAATTAGAGTTTAAAATGAATAACTAATTAGAATTTTTATATCTTTCTAACTTTCTGAGGAGGTAAAAAATAAACTTCCTTAAAACACGGGTAACACTTAAAAAAATTATTCCTTTTGTTTGTTTTAAGTTTATTTTATACAAAAATTAAGGTCTTTTATGTATCGATTGAGGCAGTACGAAGTCTGCCGGGTCAGCTAGTATAAAATAAAAATGTAAAATAACTGTGCGGAGCGTGATTCCCTGCTAAAAGGAGCTGACTCAGTATATTGTTGGTCAGTGCATGATACAACAGTGCAACACAAAACTGGTTTACAGCAGCCCCTCATGACATTTGGAGTAGACAGATGCTATAGTCTCCCCATCGTATTGAATATTATACGACAATTTATATTTATACAGTTTATACTTTATTACCTACTTCTTATAAAATAATTGATATTATTACAAAACGATTAATTTAATACAAACTAAGTCGTTATGTATTTTACAGGTATTGTAAAATACTCTATTTGATTGAAAACAGTGGCCGTTAGTTTTCTTGTATGTTCTTCTCGCGAGCTCTACATTTCCCGAACATATGGTAGATTCAGTAACCTCAAAGAAATATTTATAGTGACGATTGAAAAGTGCTTAGTTAAGTTAAGTCATTATTGTTATATTTAATACAGTTTATTTGACTCTGAAGCCACCACCTTTCTTAAAGGGCAAATTCGGCCTAACATGTTCACCTCATTATTCTCATCTCTGGGGAGCCTACTAGGCAGGTGACCCAATGCATAGCTTACAAAATATAGGCTGAAAATGTTACAAATTGTTTGGCACACACCAGTTTAGCTTCTAACAGTGCGGAAATAAAAAATGGCTATTTTACAGGATACACAAAAAAATCTTTGATTTGTTTTTAAGCTCTAACTAAAAAAAACTTCTTTTTTAAGCTATATAATATGCTATATAATAGATCAATTCCGACGGTTTAATTTTCGTCTTGGTTTTTGAAATTTCATCTTGCTGTTAAGATATCGCTTAGACATTTCAGTGTCAGATTGCTTTAGACGGAGATTGTTATTATAGAACAATGAAAAAAAATTATTTGCAGTAAATGCATCAAAAGTTTCGTGTAAAAGCTAGCTTGTAATACATCCACATACAGGATCAATCTATAGACTATCAACTTAACCCTCTTGCCTCATTTAAACGCTAAGCGATTCACGTAAAGACAAACAGCGCGTTACTCAACGTGAATAATCATTTCTACGTAATAGCATTGCAACTCTGTTATAGTTGGTAACTTAGAAATATTCCAGCTAAATCGCGGTGCCCGGGGGTATCTCTGAGATGTACAATAACTGGGAAAATAATATCATTTGTGAACGCAGCAACGTTTGTTACCGCCGCACATTAATAGCATAACAAATGCTTTCTATCTGTTATGCTCAGATACTTTTGTCTGTTTGATTATATGCTTTAAATGTGGATGTCACTGCAATAGCGGATATTTAAATTAATAGGCGTTTTTAATACGATTTCCGTAGCCAAATGTCGAAAAACGGAATCCTTATAGATTCGTCATGTCTGCCTGTCTGTCCGTGTATGTCACAGCCACGTTTATCCATAACAATAAGAACTATACTGTTGAAACTTGGAAAGTAGATGTGTTCTGTGAACCGCATTAACATTTTCACACAAAAATTGAAATAAAAAAAACAGTAAATTTTGGGGGATCCCCATACGAAGTATGAACTGAAACTCAAAATTTTTTTTTCATCAAACCCATACGTGTGGGATTGATGGATGTTATGGATAGGTCTTCAAAAATGATATTATACACTTTTTCTAAGCTGAATAGTTTGCGCGAGAGAAGAGAGTAAAATGTGTCTCCCCCTGTAACTTCTAAAATAAGAGAATGATAAAACTAAAAATAATATATGATGTACATAACTACGCAAACTTCCACCGAAAATTGCTTTGAACGAGATCTGGTATTTTCTGAGCTTTTTTTAATACGTATGAATGATGAGAGCTGTTTGATATTGAGCAAAGATTTTTTGCCTTTTCCATTTAAATAATTTTATATCATATTCCTTTCTATATAACTTTTAATTTATGTTACTTGCTGCAACAGAACTCTTCATGGGCGAGTCCGACTCGCACTCGGCCGCTTTTTGAAGTTGTAAACATAGATTTGAATGTAGTTTATTTTATACAGAATTATTGTGTATAGCTAACTTAATGGCCTATAGAACTGACTGCTGCCAACTGTTTTTAATTAGACACAGACAATGTTGGTATCGCATCGTAGAAAAGTTGCTGGTTAGATAAACTCAACTAATGAAGCTTTTTGCTGAAACAATTCAGATGTAATAATTAAAGTTCAGTTTATCTTTTATTTTGAAGAGAGCAACCTTACAGTATCTTGCTCGTACTTCTCTAAGGAAATCTGCTTTCCGAATGTGCTGTGTGAAAAAAATTACATATTTCAAGTTGTTGATTTACATATGAAATAAAATATTTTTGATTTGATTGTACATTGTATTGTTGCTCTGTTGGACACGTGAGCTTGTAGTTCTGAAAGTAAAAAGTACACAATTGTTTCAGGGGCTTATTAATTTAATTGACATTCTATCAAATTTAATTGAATTGATGAATCAGTCTTACAGCCAAGTTTTTCAAGCAATTATTAACATGACAAACTTTTACTGATAAATAAATACACTAAGGCTGCATCTATAGACTTTGCTCAGGCTTCAGTTACGTAAACATAAGCTGAGTGTACGCTTAGCATAATCTTTGATTTCGTTTTTATAGTCATTTGACAGCTGAAATTATTGCACAAATTAAATTTGAAAACTAAATTTATGAACGATAGATCCTGTAGATGAAGCCACAACCTGAGAGTTGAACAAGACATTTATGATTTATGAACGTGACGTCACTCGAATGGTTGGGTCAGTGGAAGAGCGCTCGCACGGAACGCGTGAGGTCGCGGGGTCGAGTCCCGCGTCGTTCATAAATTTTGTTTTAAAATTGGACGTAATTCCAGAACAAGGTTCCAAAGTACAATCATATCGAAAGTGAGTGAAGAACACGAAACTGGTCACGTAATTCCTATTAACGGACTGACAAAAAATGGAAGCCCTACTGTCACTCTAAATGACATCATGACTTAGTAGCCCAACCCACATGTATGGAATACACTAATATTTATTAAACTTTAAACACGAATTCCTTAAAATGTGATGTTTGTGGCTTGGAACGTTTTTCAGGAACTACGTCCAATTTAATTTGTGTAATTGATCCCAGAGTGAGGATTATCTCATTAAAAAATAATAAATTGTGTAGCAAAAAATTATGCTGGGCTTAAGCTAAGACGCGAAAATCGCGTTTTATCACACTCAGCTAAGTTTTACGTAAGTAAAGTCTGAGTAGAGTCTTAGTACGCTCTTTAGATCTCAACCTAAGTGCAAGTAAATACTATATCAAGTATTTAAAAAGGAATTGTCGCTTAAACATACAAGTAAGAAAAATTAATATAGTTTCTAATATTAAATTATTTTTAAAACATTTTTTGCATCGTATGACAGTTTTTCAATGTAAGTACAATAAGTACTTATACTTACTTTTAATGTTTCGAATGATTTAAATCTATCATAGTCATAGGTAAGTGTGCAACGCAAGTTTCTTAAGCTTTTCCGATAAACCAATAGAGAAAAGCTCGCAAACTAGAAAACATAATGGTTTAAATTTGAAAGATACTATCGTATATCGTTGAGAGCGTAGTTAAGAGCCTTAAAAAGTAATATAAAATGAGTCGAGCTTATCTTAATTGCAGCCATTTCAATATTTTCTAAAGTTGTGCGGTAACGGGCCACAAAACGAGCGGTTTGCAGTTTCATCGCGGAATCCAATAGGAGCGCAGTTATAAACTTATAAGTTACAACATTTTAATAACTTCCACGGGAGTTTGGTCCATCTCTACCGCAACATATGTGCCTATTTTACGTGTAAACGCTTGTTAAAGTTGTGATGTAATTAATTCTTACACTGCAGTAGGTATGTCATTTAATCTATGATCATAATTTCTTATGTTTTTTTTTAATGTATATAATATATTATATTTACCTAAATTTATTGAAGTAGGCGTTTCTTAGTCTTCAAAGTAAGTATTTATGACACGTCATAAATACTTACTTAGTATTTATGACTCGCCAATCTGTGGCACGAGACACCCTCGTGCCACAGATTGGCGAGTCAACATCTCCCGAGGATGCCTCGAGTAAAGGCGAAACACGTGTCGAATTGTATAAAGACAAATATTGGCGGAATTAACACTAAAGAAAACTCAAAACATTTGGATTTTCTTTACCAGCAAACTCGTGGTCTTCTCCGTAATACTTAATATTAATTAGTTGGTGTTTTTCATACTTATTTGAAATTTTGTATCAAATGTTGTGACAGTATTCTTCGCACCAATTTCAAACAAATTTTTCATCGGTATCAATGCTTGAGATGTCTATAAATCGTTGCAAAGTAAAAAAACATGTTGCAAAGACAGAATCTAATGTAACCTACGTACTAAGAATTTCTTTTTAAAATTCAGTACTTACACACACGTATTAAATATTTATTTATTATAGTTATTTTTCATTTGTCATTGTCATTTTTTATAGTGAGGAATCACCTGACGGACAGAGGTCCACCCCTTTTGATATCACTGCAAAACTATTTTTGAATTTTATTAAAATTAACAATGAATGTAAATAATTAACTTATTTTTTTATATACTATTGGTATAATAAAGACGACCCCTATAGCTCAGTGGTTTTTGACCCTGCCTACTGCGCTAGAGGTTCCGGGTTCGAATTCCGGTAGGTGCAAACATTTATATGATGAATATGAATATTTGTTTCCGAGTCCTGGATGTTTATATGTATGTTTAAGTAAGTATATTGTATTAAATATATCGTTGTCTTGTACCCATGTACAGGCTATGCCTAGTTTGGGGCAAGATAATTTGTGTAAAAGTGTGTCAACATTTATTTATTTATTTATTTGTATAATAAACATAGTAACTTTTGTAATTTAAGTTATTTTTCAGTGAGTGTAAAGAAATGATAATAATTTATTATTATTGTTAAACTTAAATGTAATACCGCCCTAAGTGTCATCAATTTGGTTCAGCATAAAACAGTGTAACATTGTAAAGTAAACAAGCTCGCTTAATATATTAACTCGGTCATGTAGTCGTGAGTGGTGACAATAGAGGCCGTCGGAAGCACAACAAGTGGGTGTTGCGAAGTAGTCCGCAAATAGGCCGCTCACCATTGTAGCCCCGGACTCGTTTGCGACTCATTTACGTTTGTAACTATTTCATATTTAATTATCTGTGTGTGGTGCCTTATATGTGATACACTTTCAGACTTTTGTTAGTTACTACCCTGTTACAGTATCTCTAGACCTGACGTCACATCGTCGTTTTGGTACGGTGTGCAAAACAAGCACCGCAAGAATATTATTATTAATAAATAAACAAGGATTTATTTTTTCAGTATTATAAAAGGCATAAAAGGCATTTATTTTCTCAAAATTGATTCCTTTAGAATTCTTTTTGATGTCATTTCTAATATATTTGATACTACTACCGCTTCGGAAATGGCGCTCTGAGAGAGAAGTAGCGGCGCAACAAACTCTCCCAGCATTATTTTTTTGTGCTCTTTTTAATAAAATTATACAATATTGTACAGTCATTTCTATCGCTATAAAATAATCACAATCTAGTCCCAGGATGTTACTTAAGAAGAGTTATTAGTTTTTGGCCATTCTTTCGATTGGCATCATAAGAGTAGGGGTGTTTTTGTTTACATTTAAGTCGGTTCGATTCCCAGACGAGGCAAGCAATTTTTAGAAAATCTTTGAATGCAGCATAACTTACTTTTAAAAAAAACATAAAGTCTTCTTGCAGTAAAATAGCCGATCTTCGATATTTAAGGTACTTTCCCTTCATGGCCCATAACTTTTGGACACTGTATAATATAGATTATAGGCACCAATAACCCTTCGAACTTGAATGCAACAGTACAAGATGCACTGCTGTAAGGCTGGTGATAAGTTTGGTGGCAAAACCACAATATTTATAAAACTAGTACTTTCGATTGATTTTACCAACACATGTGAGATTTACATAGCTTGTTAGGGCTTTACTTAACCGGGACTACATAGCGGCGCGGCAGTGAAATATAGCCCTTAGAGTTGGGATTTGCTCCTATATGACAATAAAATTTTTTTTTAACAAAATAACAACCCACTTCAAAAACACTATTCCAAAACAATAGATAAAATTTGCACTCAAAAGTATGAAAATAATTGCGTATTTTTATACAATCTAATTAATTAATCTAATTCTAGTAACGATTATTGTTATTTTTGGAATAATAAAAAAGAATTATCGAAATCGGTTGGCGCGATATTATTCGTAAATTTATCGCGCACATACTTATAGCAAATTAAGGACTTTTATGGTTTTCTCATGGTTGCCATTGTCAGATCTAGTCCAAACTGGATGGGACCACATGGGAAGCACCAGCTTTCAAATAAAAAAAGATTTTTAAAATCCGTTCACGTAGTCTAAAGTTTTGAGGTAATAAACATAAAAAAAACATACCGACGAATTGAGAGGTTCTCAATTGCCTCCTTTTTTTGAAGTCGATTAAAAATTCTGCTGTTTCTCTGTTTTTCGCATAGCGATTTTATCGTAGAAATAAAAATCAATGATTGAAAGTAATAATTGGGCTAGACAAACTGAGTTTTATATTTTAAAATAGCGTGAACTGCATTTACTAAGTAGAAAATATCATAACGTCTATCCTAAGACTTCAAGCAAGAGCAAAGTTATAAACTTTCATAAAATTAAACGCATTAGGCAGACATTAGTGAAGTATGTTTTGCTTATAGCGGCGAAATCTTTCAATCGACTTTGAAGTTTACTAAACTAACCAGCGGAACTGGCGGTTAAAAGAAGAGTATGGAAGTAGTTTAAGAGTTATATCTTAATATATGTATATAAATCTAGTGTCCTGATGTTTGTTCCCAGTGAACTCCTCAACTAATGAATGGATTTTAATAGGGATTACTTCATGGAGTTCAGTTTAGTCCAACATGAGAGATAGGATAGTTTTTATTTCGATTTAGGACTCATAATAATATTTTCTATTGCCTGAAAGAATTTATTGACGCACGGTTTGACAGATCTGTTGTCAGGCAGCATATTTTACGAAATAATTCTCGATCTTATGAAATATTATTGACAAATACATAAAAAACAGTATTTTATTTATTATTCACAGAACAACGTCTGTCGAGTCAGCTAGTTTGATATATATAACTTGAAGCTTTGAATGGGTTCTATTGGGAAATAAAAAAACGCTGTATGCTTAATATTAATTGGACACGACAAAAGAAAAAAACTTCATCAAGACAAGATTATTTATACGTACATACATACGTACGTACATATTTTTATTCGTAATAATACATTACATATTTTAAGGTTATTTGACTCAATTCGACTTTACTCGAATGATCGTTACATAGTCGAGCGTGACAGATGAGGTCCATTTGACACCCGCAGATTGAAGTGCTCAGCGGGCCTATAGAAGTTTACACTTCAAATATTCGGAATTTATTTTCTTGTTGTGAGAACTTGTGGCAGCAGAAGGATCTGAATGGAATGTAAAGGCTCAAATTTTCATACAAGATGAACAATGATAATTAAAATCTGTTTGGCAACTTTGAGTTTATGGCGTGCAGGCAGATAGGCGTGGAAGGAGATGTTTTGTTATTTAGTACCTATATATAAATAATAATAATATTGATACACTTTTACACAAATTATCATAACCTGTTCTATGGGTTACAAGGCAACGATATACTTACTTAAACATACATAAATACATATAAAAATCCATGACTTGGTAACAAACATCCATATTCATCATATAAATGTTTGCACCGGGATTCGAACCCGGAACCTCTAGCTTAGTAGGTAGGGTCGCAAATAAAAAATAAATAAATAATAATAAAATAAATGCAAAAAAAATCTTATTCTTAGAATATTTATCGGAGGAAGATCTAGCTCTCGTGTATCTCGTGATGCACCCGTTTTGATATTTCAATAAAAAATAAATCGTTTTTTTTATATAATATAATATATTACTATTGTTAATATATATATCTACATCGTTTATGAGTAGATAGTTGTCGCGGCTGTCCTAGTTTACAGCTCGCTTTAACGTCGAATCGACCGAGCCCCGGAAACATGTGCAACTCGAAATTTACGAGTCACAGACGACAAATTAAAAATGGGTCGGTCTGCACCCGGGGATGAAATAATAAAAAACAGGCATCTTATTACGTTCACACGAGACGAGACCCGTGACATTTTTATCCCGTTTAATATATAGCTCGTATGACAATCGTAGCACGAAAGAAAACAATTTCCAGTAGAAGGACTCGCGAGAAACAAGACGAATCCCTTTTTATGAACGGCCACAGTCCTCTTTTTTGCAACACAATTTTCTGGCGTTCTCATCTCCGCGATCAAGGTGCTAGTTTTAAAAATCCCTAGCGAAAAGATTTACCGGGATTTAAATTTTTATCTTCTTTCTTAAAAGTGATTTCATTTTTCGTTGTCATCAAAGCGTCGGGGTTGTGCTAAGGAAATTTCATTTATTGCAATTATTATTTTCACTTTTTACATATCATATAGCGCATGGCTTTTTCAATCAATTTTTTGTTTAAGATTGCAGTTGTTTTATTTTCTTTCGAACGTAGCTAGTGAAATTATTAGTTTCTTTAAATATTATGTCTTGAACTCAGATCTTTTGTAGGTCTAGATAGACTATGACAGCTGTGAAAACGTCGAAAAACATAAAGTTTAGAACTAACCTCTATTTTGAGCAATGCACGCACACTAACACAAAGGTGTCAACAAATCGCGAGTGTAAGACGTAGCTTGTCACGCATACTAAACATTCATGCTTCACATTCGTTGCCTGTTTTTATCGGTTGTCTAACAGCAAGAGACTCTATCTAGACTTACAAATTATCTAAAACGCATAAAGGCATTTATTTTTCTCAAAATTGATTCCTTTAGAATTATTTTTGGTAAGGTTTGGTAATTCTAAGGTTTTGAAGTGACAAGTATAATCGAGATGCTACTCTTATTTTTAGGTTTTCACAAATAGTCTGTCGCGTTTTTCTCTTCTTACCAGTTCTTCACATTAAATTTAAATTTTTGTTGCACGGTGCTGGTATATTAAAGAATGAATAATTTTATCATTCATAAGTGCCATTCTTAGGAGAAAGATCTATCGAAATATCACACCCAAATAGAATTTAATCAAGGACATTCAAGACGAGTTTAATCTGTGTAAAGCACTCAGATAACAGGTTGGCTCGGATACTTTGATGGTTGATGAAAAGTATCGTAGTTAATAGCAACCGATGCCCAGAGTTGAGTTACAAAGGCCCCATCAGATGTTGAGAGGTGGGCAAACATTGATGTGAGTGGGCACTGCTCGCACACAATCGCCTCCACTCTCTGTGATTAAAACGAAGAGCCGTTGACACTATTTTACGATCGAGCCTCGCGTGCTAGAGCCCGCTGTTGTGATTAATTTGTACGCTATGGTTTTGCGTGAATTGTTTATTACCAGCAACAATTTATCAAGCTATTAGAAGAAAGTGGAAAAAAGAGGCACTCAGGCCGATAGGAGTGAAAACTTTAAACTAAAAAATAATAATGGTTTGTTATATTTTTTTTGTTGTGTGTGTACCATAACTTTTGTAACCTGTTTTATGTACGATACGGGATTCGAATCCAAACCTCGTGGTTCCGTCCGAGCGCCTTTTCAAACTGAGCAAACAGTTCAGGCCAATCAATGGTTCGTTAATCTGTTCGGTATGTCTTGTTTAACTCTCAGGTTGTGGCTCCATCCATTGGGGTTACCCAATAATTGCATATTAGGAAATTGACTTGAGATATCGCTTTTCCATCAGCTGAACGTCCTGTTCGTCGCGTCCCTTACTATCATAAAAAAAAACATGTACTTTATAAGGTAAATCAAAAGTAAAAGTTTAATCTATACAATATTTTGTTTTTTTTTTTCTTTATTCGATTCACTTCACCAAATTATCGTTTCTGCATACAAATGATTTGTTGTTGAAAAAACCCTCCCCTCAATTACTCATCTCATGTAACGATCGAATTTACGTTATTTAACATTTTGATATAAACCGCTTATGAAGAAAGAATTTTGCAAACCCGTTATATGTCGGATTTATGTTCGTGCATGTATTAAAAAATCCGAATTGAAGAGCTCCTCCTTTTTTGAAGTCGGCGTCACTGTACTTCATAATTCATTTTGTGATGATGCGTTTCGGCCCAAATTATACTGTATTAGTTATTTATTAGTAGTTTTAGAGTAGGTGTTTTGGTTGTGTTTATCAGTTTTTCCCAGGGATTGACCCAGGTTTTATAAAAGTAAATAATCTCAATTTGTTCACTAGCAACAATGTTTTGAATTTAGTTCTATTTTACAATCCAATGTGAATCAAGGTATAGATTATTCGTAATACATTGTATTATATTATGATACTCCAGGTTAGTGCGCTTGCACCTTTAATCAATCCTTTGTTCACGCCTTGAATTTGAAATTAAATTGTAAATATATATTAAAAACGATATAAAAATTTTGTAAATTCTATAATCACCGGTTAGTTTGTATTCCATCGAAACTTTAAAAGAGATCTCAATGTTTCTCATAGAAAGCTTTAATCAGCGCATAATATATAATAAGGTTTACCTCAAACTTTTCGTAGCCTAACGAAAATAATTCCGCTACGTAATTAATGCGGTAAAATTATTATTTGTTTAATTTCAAGTTCCCTTTGATACTCGAAATGTATTTGTTTTTTAATTAGCAACGGACAAATTGTGTTTAATTTTGCGGCCAGCAGCAGTGTTTGATACTTGTATATTTGCTGTGTTCAAATGCCAAAAGCAGATCTCTGTGGTTTGAGCGCAGCGCTCGGTAAATGGGCTCTGGTAAATTATGTACGAAATGATCGTGGAAATCATAACGCATTCGGAGAATCACGTGCTACGCGCCGCAGATTTCTTGTTTATTCGGCCTCACTCGAACCATGCGACAAGCAGGGACATGAATTCGAATTTATTTACAATTGCCACTTTAATGCTAGAATGTTCACACTAAACAACATTCATAGTTTCTTGAATAATCTTCGTTACACCAATGTATGGACTCAATTCAAATTTAATGAAAGAAAAAAAAATCAGAAAATAAAAAAGGCGTACAGAGTACACATGTCATAAGTGAAACTTCTTAGGAAAAGTAATTTCTAAATCTCGTTTATATCAATTATCCTAATGTGTTCTCTAAACCAAATGTTTTTTGTCAATACATGTTAGAAATTATTAGATGTTCTACTTACTCGCGGCCATGCGCAAAACCTGCACGATACAACGCTAGTAAGGAAGATGTTCTACTTACTAGCGGCCGCGCGCTAAACCTGCATGATACAAGGCTAGTAGGGAAGCCCGAGAGTAAGAAATACTCTTCCGCAATCGGTGTCAATTGTCGCTTGAACACAAACCTCCTCTTCTTAAAAAACGTCCCACGTTTTCGTGACGCTCTATTGCGTTTCATTCATAAAAATTTTACCCTCATGCGCCTAAAGAATTTTCACTTCAAAAAAACTGTGTATATATTATATTTAAACATATCTCGCACATATTACAAGCCATCCACTACACATCATAACGGATTAGACGACGGCGTCTCCGAATAAAATATACGAATTGAGGAACTCGTACCAAGACCTCTCCACACGTCATCTTTCATTCCCATATATTACACTCCCGACTCAGGGTATATTCGATTAGATTAGGTGATAGTTGTCGCAGTACCAGCCACTCAATTTATGTTCCTTCTTTATACTCGATCTCGAGTTGTGTCGAGCTCATGTGGATTGTAGAAATTGAAAATATATTTTCATTTTCTAATAATGCTTTGATCATTATTATGAATTTGAGTTAAGATATATTGTAATTCATAATTTCAGTTTGAAATACAAATGTATTTTTAGTAAATTTTGGATTGCTTATTATGATTGAAAGTGTCCAAATACCATCCATTCGAACAATACAGAATTTTAAATAAACCAAATGTCCTAATATATAAACTATGTTAATTTATTCAAAGTATGTCAAAAACTGACAATAATTTTAAACCTGAGCATACTCCCAAAACCTTTTCAAATCTTTCCTTGTAGAAAACATAATTAACATATGAATTTATTAAGTTTATACAGGTGAATCGTGAAATCATTTAATTTACGTTGTTATCAATTAGTGATGTCTAAATGTGTTTGTTACCTATTTGATTTCTTTATCAGTCGACATAATACTTATTAATTCTGTCAATGCTTGTATATAAAGAAAATATTCAAATTTATTCTGCCAGCTTTTTGTCAAGGCAATTTTTGGAGTTATACTTCTTTAGGCGCTTTATGAAAAAAATATGTGAGTGAAATTTTAAAATGCGCGCGCATGTAAAACATACGCACTGTAATATAAAGGAACAGGGTGAAGTTGGTTCCTAATATTTATACATTTGCTACATAAGTTTATTTTTTTTTTTTGTTTCTTCGTCCATTATAAGAATAGGCAAAGGATCCAAGCCCGTACAGCCGTATTCGTTATTTAATAATTAATTGTCACAGCCATCGTTGCAAGATTTTTACAATATTGTTCTTTCTAAAAACGTAGAATAGCACGAGGAATAAATAATTTTAAATATTTTTGCTTTGTTAGGCCAAAGAAGTATAATTTCTTGCGTGCATACATAAGTACACACACTTTTTCAATATCATTTTCTTCATCAGTTACTCAATCTGAAGACTCAATAAATATTACTTGATAAATATCCAAACTTAAAGCGAACCGTCTTCACTATTGAAGAGAAAACACACCGTTCATGCAGTATTATTGGTTTTTGTCAATAATCGGTGTGCTTATGTCAGAAGTAGAATAAATGGCTGGTCGAGGTATAATATATAAATTTATTAATGTCGCAATTCCACGAGAAGATCTGGGGTGTACTAAAAAACAGTAACAAGAATAAAATACCTTGTATGAAATAGGTGCGTGAGGATTATAGTCTGTAATCACCGCTTTAAGAAACAGGCGTTTGTATTGTATGAATGAAATGAATGAATGAATAATTTTATTGGAAATGCAGCTCTGTAATGCCCCATTTGCTTGCCCTGATTTCTTTCAGGCTCAATTCAATAGTAAAAGAAGTAATGTAAAGAAGTAAATGTTGAAATAATTCAGAAGTTAATATAGTTGGAGAAAAACGTAAACCTTTTTTTAAATTAATGTAGTTTACCTGAGGATCTTTAAAAAATGCTCGGAATTTGAGTTTTTCAAGAATGCTGAGCGGCACTGCATTATATTGGCAGAGTGTATCAAGTCCTGCTCGTCTCGTCCCTTATTGTCATAAAAAAATTAAAACAGCTCAATATACAAATATCTCCATTTTATAATATTAGTTTGGAAGTATAAGTATAGATTTGCATCGAGTTCACCTTGTATTATTTTAACAGGCTTTCTTGGAGATGGCGGAGGAGATATCAGCGGTCGCAATGGTGGCTTACTTCGGCGGCTGTGTCGCTCAGCTCCGTGGTCGCGCCGTCTACGTTCAGTTCTCTAACCACAAGGAGCTGAAAACCGACCAAACTCACAGCAATGCGGTGAGTTAATACTTTTACGCAAGGTTCTTTTCTTCGACTCCTTCTGCTTTGAATTATCCTTCATGCTTCCTACGGCTAGTTTCTTTTACATGCTACATCCTTCCTGAACATGGCTAATTCACCGTTGATGGAACATTTTAATTTTAACTATATTGGAGTTTGAAGAATTTTATCAACAAAAATACAAGAAGCTAAATAGTTTCATGTGTAGTAAATTATTGTCCGTGTCAACAATATTTTTCGTAGCGCCCGCCCCTGAAAGACTTGTATAGGAATTTTTTAGGAAGAGCGCGGTAGCTAGCGAAATTACTGGGCAAACTAGACTTAACATCTTAGACCCAACGCGCTGCTCGTCTCGTCCCTTATTGTCATAGTCTTTGTCTAGAGTACCAATAAAGAGAGCTAATACAATACACAGTTAATGTATAAACGCTATATGTTACTGATAATAATCGTTAAATAATAGGACAGTGCCGGAACAGATTGTGAATAGCCAGATAATTATTGAAATAACAAAATATTAGTTGAGTACGGCTCGTTAGGTTGGGATTATGTAGCGATATGTGAGGTGCTGAAGTTCCTAATAGGGAAATACAACCCTTACCGTCGGCGAGCATGGAACTGTTAATATAATCTTTGTTTGAGCATCAGAGGTCCGCCATTCAGATAATAGTATTCAATAAACCCGCCGTGTGGGGTTACGGAATCGGTTATCTGGCGTGTTCAGATTTAATCGAGTTACGGTAGAAACACTTATAATGTACATTAATAATTCAGGAAATGTAAGTCGATTTTGTATCGATTTAGTTTGGCGATTCAGTATTTGGTCCGAGCTGCATTTAGTGCTGTACATACGTGTGTGTGTGTCTGCAATTATTTCTAAAAATTACGTGATGAAATTATATTTACTTAAACAGTTTAGTTTTTTATAAGCGTTATCCGTAACTTCTGGGAATAATTAAATTAAATTTGTAACCAACCGTTCGAGTTCAAAACTAAGCTCAGTTGGAAGAGCGCTCGGATGGAACCCGAGAGGTCGAGGTTTCGAATCCCGCATCGTTCATAATTGTTTGTTACAAATTTAACTTACATAAACTTATGATTATTTTAACATTAATATTATACAACGTTAGGTATATGGTAAGAGCGCAAATGATAAAACATGGCAAAGGTAACCTCAATAGGATTCGAGGATAAACGAAACTAATTAAGCGTTTTAATTAATCCAAACATTGGCACTGGGGTTGCTATGCGGGCTCGTAGACAAGAGGGTACACCAAGATTCAAGTTATTAGTTTCCTACTTTTATTATGATGGCTAATAAACTTCGTCCAATTATAAGTTCGCCGGTGTGGCTGTAAAAATAAAATAAATTACTCGTACGGTAACATCAAGAGACGGCATTAAAAGGGTTGAGTGTAATTTTTAGTGCTGGAGACGTTGAAAGGAAACGTTAATTTTATACAGACCGTGTCGGGTCAGCGCGCGCCGAAAAAATTAAAGTGAAAAATGTGTTTAGTGTAACTTAATTGTACGGAGACGTACTAATTATAAATTGTGCAACCCTGTGCTGGAATAAAATCCTAATATTTATATATAAACTTTTATTATGGAAATAAATACACGAGCCGGACAGGATTCTTGAAAGACCTTAAGACATAAGATTAAGTCTCATTTTCCCAGTAATTTCACTAGCTACGGCCCCCTTCAGACCTACACAAAGTAATGCTTACATGACAAAAAAAGGCGCCGTTGTGGTAGCCATAATCTAGCCGGCATCCTGTGCAAAGGGGGAGGCTCCCACTGGTATATTTTAATCATTTAATCAAAATCAAATCCTTTGAATATTGTTCACTTATGTTTTTATATTATTAAACGCATTGTTTTATGCCAACAAGTGGCGAAACGAGCAAAAAGTTTTTCCGATGCTAAGTGATACTTACGCCCTATGATATCGCTTAGAATTCTTGAAAACGAATATTTCTGAACGGCACCGCAATTGCGCTCGTCACTTCATTCACAATTTTCTGAAAAACAAAAAGCCCACTGAGTTTTTTGCGCCCATTCTTCTCAGGTTCAACATAGTTTTTAATAGTTTACCTATCTTTGTGTAGTTCTGTGGAGATAGCATTTAGAAATATTGTTTTGTATTGGTTATATTGTTATTTAGATTTTACCAGTGGTACGCTTCTGTGCATAAGATGTCAGCTAGGTTTTAGCCTTTTCTATTTTCAAGCAGTAATTTTAGTTTGACCCCGTGGTACTCTGTGAATGACTAGATCACTTGGCGTTACGTAAAGACGAAACTAACGTAAAGAAAGAAGCGATTCTTTGTATGTCTTCTGCATTTATAACGAGAAGTGTTCCGAAGAGCTGTTTGACATGATTCCTGCCACCGAATTCCTCGCGACACGCCACAAATAAGGATATCATCCCTACCATCTGGATGTGTAGCGTTCATCCACAGTGTGGTTATCAAGGAACTTCCTCCCACATAAATCAAGCTTTGGAGTGAGCTTGCAACGAGGATACGACATACCGGGTACCTTCAAAAAAGCGCCTAAAATGCTGGCAACGGTGATTCCTCTGGTCTGATGACTATCAGGTGAACCTTACGCTCGTTTGTCCTCTTTTTCCATAAAAAAAAAGTAAAGTACAATCACTATTGTGTTTTGCTTTGAACAACGCCGAAGAGACTTAACATCTTATGACTCTAAGTGACGAGAGCAATGCGCTGCCACTCAGAATTTTCCCACATTTTGAAGGTTCCATCAAGAATCTTAAGCAGCAATTCATTGTAATTTATACAAATTAAATTTGTAACCAAAATTGATGAACGGTCCGAGCGCTCTCTACAACTGTGCCAACCAACCGTTCAAATACGCATGGGTCGAAAATTTTGATAAATCTTGTTCAAGTCTCAGGTTGTGGCATCATTTACCACCAGCTGAACTTCCTGCTCGTTACGTCACAATTTCTAATAAAAAAAAATTATGATGTCATAAATATTTAATAGTAAAATAATTAAATTATAACAGTTATAAAATAGTAATATAATTTTTTAATACATTTTCGAATAAGTAGCTTTCAATAGGTGTTAGACAAATCCATTATTTACTAAAAGTTCTTTAATTTGAATTTAAGTTGGTGTAATAATAATAACAATTCTTACACCCTACTGATTGACCGCTGGCAAAGAAAAAACTGCTAAAAAGGGCCGTTGTGGTTCCCACATATACAACAGGAATCTTATGCAAGTATAAAATGGAACGGTAACTGGTACATTCAAAAAATATATTTAATCCTGTTTTACTTTTTGATGCGACAATTTCTCTCTTATTTAAAGAGTTTTTCAGCGAAGAAGTAAGTTCAATGAAAACAGTAATAAGAAACTAAATGAAAACTTCAAACTTGCTACAACTAGAGATTTGTCATTTTCTTAACAACTCTAACTCATTATAATAAGAGCACTCCTCGCTTATAATTACACGTAACATGCAATTTCTTATGAGTTTGAAGTCGCCTTAGTGCTCACTTCAATTCGAGAGCCCTCCTAGATTTTAATATAACGTCATGTCAAAGGAAAGTTACCTTATTTTAAAGAATTATGTTACATATTAAAATTTTAAACTCTAGGTTGTTTGGGGTGTCGTGCACGTTTTGGTCTCAGTTTGTGAATCATTACTGTGTTTCGGTCTGAAGGGCGCCGTAGCTAGTGAAATAACTGGGCAAATGAGACTTAACATCTTACGTCTCAAGGTGACGAGCGCAATTGTAGTGCAACTTACAATTTTTGGGTTTTTCAAGGAACCTGAGTGGCACTGCATTGTAATAGGTGGGGCATATGAATTACCATCAGCTGAACGTCCTGCTCGTCTCGTCTCTTATTTTTATAAAAAAAATCTCCACTTGCTCTAAGTAGAAAATATATCGACAATACTTCATTTATAATTTAGTCCCTGGGCTTGATTCTAGATAAGAAAATCATGTCAATTAATGTATTATTTGCAAGAAGTGAACTTTCTGGTACAGATGAAACACCAAGTGTCTTTAAAATATAAATTATTGAAGAGTTAAATGTTAAATTGTTTCTTCGTATCCCAAATAAATGACACGCGGCACAAAAGATATTGAAAAGTCAGAATAAAAATCTCACATCATTATGAAGTGTCACCCCTAAGTGGCAGGGTTGTCACGTAAATATCGAATCATTATGCGGGAGCGAAACAAGAAAGTTATTTAAATAAGTATTTTTTGCTACATATACATATTGACGCTTGTCAGAAGAAGAGGCAAATATTACATTTTAACCTTTGCTATAATTTGCTGAAATGTTTCTATTAAAAGCCTATCATACTCTCTCATTTTGTTTGGTTCACCCATAACAGTATTATGTGATTGATGTGAAACTGTTTCCCGGAAAAGTATAACATTACATTGGTCCACAGTCGATTGTTCTTCTGTCGGAATTTATTAGTAAAATCCTATCATTGGTAATCATACCAACGACTGATACCACCCCCTGTAACTCGTAGTCAAAGTTAAATAAACTTTATTCAATTAGGCTCAAAATAAGCGCTTTTGAATCGTCACTATAAATATTTCTTTTAAATTACTGAATCAACCTTATTTCGGAAAAAGTAGAGCTCGTGAGAAGAACATACAAGAAACTTAACGGCCAGTGGTAGGCTCCTTTGCACAGGATGCCAGCTAGATTATGGGTACCACAACGGCGCCTATTGCTACCGCGTAGCAATAATGTGTTTCGGTCTGAAAGGCGCCACAGCTAGTGCAATTACTGGGCAAATAAGACAACATCTTATGTCTCAATCTGACGAGCGCAGTTGTAGTGCCGCTCAGAATTTTTGGGGTATTTCAAGAATCCTGAGCGGCACTACATTGTAATGGGCAGGGCGTAAATTACCATCAGCCGAACGTCCTGCTCGACTCGTCCTTTATTTTCATAAAAAAATACTTGACGGCCACTGTTTTCAATCAACATAGTATTTTACAATAACTGTAATATGCAAAACAAATTAGTTTGTAAGGTGATCCATCCAATATATTAATTGTGTTCAAACTTAAAAGCGTTCTAAATATCAAATATTGTATAAAAAGTAATAAAGGATTAATATAATGTAGTTAGTAACTGTTAAAGTTTATGCTTCCTCCTTCATAATATGCAAGCAAAGCGGTTTACAAGCAAAATAATTAAAACAAACAATTCCGCCGTATTGCAGAACGAATGGTAATCCCTATATTAACATAACAGTAAATATATTAAGCTTAGCTTCTCGAGTACAGAGCGTGCAAATAGACAATAGACACCTAGCTCTATCCATTTTGAGTTTAATCATTGCGTAATTAGCAATTCTGTGTGCTCAAACGTCGACTCCAGTTGTTGACTATTGGATCAAACATTATATTATTATGAGACAAACAGCCCTATAATTAGAGCTTACACACACGACACAAATAATACGCTTTTAGAATGATTATTGTTAATATCGATTCGGAGACTGGTGGATCTTATCTAGAAGTTTTCGACAAGTGATTGGTCATTTCCAATTCGCCACAAGATTTTTTCCCTGCTCATTACAATGCAGTGCCGCTCAGGATTCTTGAAAAACCCAAAAGTTCTGAGTGGCAGTGGCTACAGTTGCGCTCGTCACCTTATGACATAATATGTTAAGTCTGATTTGCCCAGTAATTTCTAAATTCCAGTAGTTAATGTTTTTGATCTCTATTTTACACTGTTATAGTTTATATGTGTATAACATCAAGTCTAGGTTTAACAACAAAAAGTTTAACTATGCCCGCCTCTATCGTAATCATAATAAATTCAAATATCTTTGAATATCAGAAAATTAGAAATATGTGTGTAGTAAGAACATATCATTGTGTAAATGGTAGACTTTATTATATGATGTTGGTACACCTTTTGCTAACAGAGAACAGATATTTGTGAAGATTGCACCACAAAACACTACCAAGTAAGTATTTTTAACATCAATTTTTTCTAATTTCTTTTATTTGCCATTTAAATTTAATGTAAATCGCATAGTTTTCCAAAAGCTTACGCAGAAACCTTAATAAAGCAGAAAGACAGTTTTGGGTGAAAGTTATTTTCGTTCTCTTATATATCGCGTAAATAAGTTCTAAACACACATGCCAGGCTTAATTTAAGAGGTACAGTAGCAGAGATTGGACCTTCACGCTCGTAGGTCACTATCAGATACAGTCTAAAATTAAATAAACAAGAGAACTGTGGTTTTTTCATACTAATGGGCAAACGAAGCGATGTTGCGTTTATCTTACATACATCCCGAGATAGATATAATATTGACACACCTTTACACAAATTATCTTGCCCGAAACTAGGCATAGCCTGTACTATGGTTACAAGACAATGAAATATTTAATACAATATACTTACTTAAACACACATAAATACATATAAACATTCATGACTCGGAAACAAACATCCATTATTCATCATAATATAAATGTTTGCACCTACCGGGATTCGAACCCGGGACCTCAAGCTCAGTAGGCAGGGTCACTAACCAATAGGCTATATGGGTCGCCGTAAGTGAAGTCCGAGCTGACGAAGTATCGAATACAGCTTAGTAGTCTATAAGCTTCTTTATAAATATTCAAGTTTTAAAACTAGCTCAGATGTTTCAATGAGCGCTAATGCATTTCCCAACGTGTGGTGTGGTGAATGTTGAGCTTTGATCAATCACGTGATGCAAAAAGGTTTTTGTGGTCGCTGAATGGAACTCACCAATGGCAAAAGGAGTTATATTGTCGCGAGCGTCGCCACCGTCTGCCTGTGGACTTGAAAGATTGCCCGAGACCAAGTTCACTTAAATAACCCGAGAGTTCGGCACTGCTTTAAGCTGTGCTGTTCGGAAAAATGTTTGAATAGGAACCGCAATTTCAATTAATCACACTCAACGTGGCACTTTTTATCTCGAAGCCTTGCTTTATTATTGAAAGAAATAATCGACCTCACTCTTACTAAAGATTGTTGCATTTCTACTTAACATTTCTTATTAAATTAGGTCCAAATCAAATCGAGAATAGTCGACGGTATACCTCACCTACTATTTTTTTTTATGAAAATAAGGGACAAGACGAACAGGACGTTCAGCTGATGGTCATTGATACGCCTTGCCCATTACAATGCAAGATTATTGAAAAACCCAAAAATTCTGAGCGGCACTACAATTGCTCTCGTCACCTAGAGACATGTCATTCTCATTTGCCCAGTAATTTCACTAGCTACGGCGCCCTTCAGACCGAAACACAGTAATTCTTAAACTTTACTGGTTCAACGCAGAAATAGGCGCAGTTGTGGTACCCATAATCTAGCCGGTATCCGGTACAAAGGAGCCTCCCACTGGTAGGTACTAGGCTTAAACGAGAAATACGAGTAAGAAAATGGAGCAAAAACCACACGTCACATTATTGAATTTCCTTATTAATTTTAATTGAATTAATTAAGAAAGTAAAACATGGTTTAAGTGAGAACTACAAATTCAAATTTTATTTTATTTAATTTTGTATATTTCTGTGACATCGTTGTTACGAGTATATATCAAATTTTACAATCATGCATTACGTGTTGATGCTTTTAAATATCATTAAAATTGCTCAAACGGATTTTAAAATGTTTTTGAAATTAAAAATGTCAAACTGATTAAAACGAGACGTGCATAAAGCCTTATAGTTTTTTGTTTTAATTACATCACAAAATAGTGTCACGCGCTCTTGTTTGTGCAGGGCGAACGTAAAACATTAAAGGGATATAAAGGGATGTCGAGGCAATGTGGATTTGTGTCGAAGTCTTTGCCGTCGGCGGCAGGGTTAACATTGACTTGGCCAAAGCATTATTTTTACGTCAGGCTGTAATGCTTGTCAGGCCGTTGTCGGGAACAATGCTACGCGGAAACCGGATCAAAGTTAACTAACGATGAAAAGCAACAGTAAACTATACAGATGCTATTATATTGCTGTTTGTTTATTGAGAGTTAATTAATAATTAAATATACAGGATGTCCCACGGCTATGCCATATGGAGGGGAAGTACCTGAAATATTGTAGAGACTTCGTTTTAATGAGAAAACAATTTAAACTGCGTTCATAGATTTTTAACTCATTGCCTAATTGAACAAATTGGTTGGATCAACGAAATGCCGATATAAATATATAATTTTTATTTTTCGTAATAATAAACGTTCAAATTCAATTACATCACGTGTTTCAATCTATTTAAAATATGAAAACGACACAGAGAATAAAAACTTATTGTTTGTAGTATAACATAATATATAGCTAAGGCTTGGGAATTATCAAGATAGACATGTTTTTAGTATAACAGTGAAAAGCAACTGAATTAATTGATTCCAGTTTTATTTTTGTAACCGATATCTAATCGCGTAATATATTCAAATTCAAATATTTTTATTCAAAATAGGATTTAAAATCACTTATTGAACGTCAAAATCTACCACCCATTCAAAAGAGACTGCCTCAGACCTGAGAAGAATGGGCGCAAGAAACTCAGCGGGCTTTTTTTTTTATAATATAAAATATGGATTACAATGTAATATCGTACACTAAACATTTATAATTAAAGAGCCTGAGGATGTTCGCTTTATTCCCAGTCCGTGGTGTCATTATGAAAGTCGTTTATGCTATAATAACCTTTCCCACACAAACGTTTTTTAACAATTCTTTTAAATTTCGTAACATATTTGTTTTGTACATTTTCTGGGATCATATTGTAGAAGCATATACATCGCCCAACAAAAGACTTACTAACTCGACCCAACCGAGTAGTAGGCATAACAAGTTTGTTCCTCGTGTTAACATTATGAATGTCACAGTTTCTGGAAAATTCCTCAATGTGCTTATGAACATAGAAAACATTATCAAAAATGTATTGAGAAGCAACAGTCAATATGTTTATTTCTTTAAATTTTTCTCTTAATGATTCTTTAGGACCTAGGTTATAAATCGCGCGAATACCCCTAATAATATAGGTAGACATCTCTCGCGGATACACGAAGTATAATATTATTGATAATCATTGTCTATGTTCCAATAGATGACAATCAGTAGATACATACTCCATGTGTGGCAAGATCTAGTTGTCTTAAAAACATAGCTGGCAAAATTTAGTGCAACAGTTTTGAATGGATTTAATAATAATAATAAAGCACATTTATTTCCTTAACTAACATAACATAAAAATATATATACATTTATATAATATTTACATATTAAATTGTTAAGGCCCCTGGTGGGTATAGGTCTCCTCCAACAATTTCCAGGTTGCTCGTGACTTTGCTTTTTGAGTCCAGTTTTCTCTAGCAAGTTTTATGATCTCATCAACCCATCGTTCTTTAGGACGTCATCTGGCTCACTTGTCTCGTGAATTGATTATATTCTCTGTAATAGCCCAGTGGGAGGCTCCTTTGCACATAATGCCGGCTAGATTATGGGTACCACAAACGGCGCCTATTTCTGCCGTTAAGCAGTAATGTGTAAACATTACTGTGTTTTGGTCTGAAGGGCGCGCTAGCTAGTGAAATTACTGGGCAAATGAAACTTAACATCATACGTCTCAAGGTGACGAGCGCAATTGTAGTGCCGCTCAGAATTTTTGGTTTTTCAAGATCCTGAGCGGCACTGCAACAGGACGACACTGAGGCAGGGCGTATCAATTACCATCAGCGGAACGTCCTGCTCGTCTCGTCCCTTATTACCATATATATAGAAAAAGGGACATTTTACTAACATAGAAATATTACATAATGACCTATTTGCAAGCTACCATAAGTTAGTTTCAATGGATTTACTTTGTTATAAAATTTTAACCACCACATTGTTATCGTTATTGATAGGAATAACGATTAAACAACTGTAATGGAGGCTGTTCTATTAATTATTAAAGTGATCTTTAATAGTGAATTCAAATACTCATTACTTAGAAATATTTTGGAAGTTCGTAACTAGAAGCGGAGAGAGCTGTACGAAGATCGCAAAGGGTTATTCAGTGATAATGTATCACATAAGTTTATTGGCACCTCAATTACCGCGATACAAAGTTGTGTACTTGTTCCCTGTTATACTTAATTGAGTTATTGACTGCAGCTTTGCGGGTTTCGGTGTTGACTGGTGCGGTTACGTTAAACTATGCAAAAAGTTGAGTGCGGTTGCGAAAGTATACTGTTTGTATTCATATGATAATATGACTTAAAAGAATTTCTTATTAAAATTCTTATTAAAATTTTTTGTTTAAATTGATATAATTAACTAGCTGACCCAGCAAACGTTGTATTGCCATATAAAGTAATAAGAATAAAAACTTAATTTTTTTTTACCTCCGGAGAAAGTTCGAACGATATAAAGATTCTAATTAATTATTCATTTTAAACTATTCTTTTCACAAATCAATTGTGAACGACGGGGGACACATCAAAGGAAAAACAAAATTGTTGTTTTTATTTAATTTCGAACATTTTCATATTTATTCACCTTTTAAACCTTCTCTGGACTTCCACAAATAATTCAAGACCACAAATAATTTCGAGTTTTAGCGGGACTAACGAACAGCAATTAATTTTTATATATGTATATAGATAATGAACGTCAGATAGACTAGCTCAGATGTTGAATCGTTAATATCACTGTATCGTATCATTTGAAGTATATCAAATGACGTTTATATGCAAGAACATAATAAATTTAAAAGAAAAGTCTTGATTATTGCGAAGTGTGAAGTAACTTGGAATTCGAGGGTCGTGTCCTATGGGGGAAACCTTCAGGCAGTTCGCAACAGCTACATTTCAGAAACGGTTCATATTATTTACAGTAAGATAAATAGGGGTAATAGGAGTGAACAAAATTTATTGCCGATTGCTTTACCACTTAAACTACGAATTTTGTAGATATATAATTCGTTGTGTTCTTATTTTATTAGATTAATGAGACGTTTTTTGCTAGTTAAAGAGATATAGAGTAAAATAAACTTTAAAAAAATGTAAATAATTTACAATTACAAACTAATTTAAGAATAGTAAATTGAAGTACATAGAAATCTTAATAAATACTCTTTGTAAAGTAGAAAATAATTATTCCACAGAAATTTCTTTTTATTTACATAATAAACAGTAGAATTAATTGGTAATACGATTGCGATCGAACGAACTCTCCACATAAACTGTTATCTGAAAGGCTCAAATTTAATAGTAGTTATTATTTAATTGTAAGTAATTTAGTAATAAAAATATTATATAGTAATCGGACACCAGTCGGACTGTTTACCAGTGGGTTACATTTGCACAGAATGCCGGCTACATTATGGGTACCACAACGGCACCTATTTCTGCCGTGAAGCAGTAATGTGTAAGCATTATTGTGTTTGGGTCTGAAGGGCGGCGCAGCTAGTGAAATTACTGTGCAAACGAGACTTAACATCTTATATCCCAAGGAGACGAGCGCAATTGTGGAGCCGGTGAGAATTTTCAAGAATTCTGAGCGGCACTGCATCGTAATGGGCAGGGCGTACGATCAGCTAAACGTCCAGCTCGTCTCGTCTCTCATTGTCATAAGAAAAAACACAGACCTTGATGCGTGTGATTATTTTGAAATAAATCAGGCGTCTTAAAATAAATGAAAGTCACGTTGAAATATTTACTTACGTGTAAACCGTATAAAATTGCACTTTCTATCCATTTTTTTTTATTTTGTTAGCCCCACGCAATGCCCTGTTCCGTGCGATACAAAATGAGTTTATGGGACCCTTTGTTGGCTGCGGTCTAATCTATGGGGTTCGTGAATAGTGAGGTGAGTGGAAGATTCTCCACCGTTGTTGTCCGACTTACGGCAGATTACATGACATACATTTAATTCTTACGTGACTTGCGTCCCTCTGTTTCGTATTAAATCTGTGCTATCCTCGTTTATTACTTCAAAATTATTTCTTTATTCAATTAAATCGAACCTTATTTGTAGTTCCAAGATTGTTGTAATTCAGCATCTAACCGTATTAAAAAAATAGTTGATGACTTGTTGATATTAACATATATATAATTTATGATTTATCTTAAATTTGGCTATCTATTAGTTACAGTTTTATTATATATTATTATGAAAATAAGGGACGAGACCAGAAAGACGTTCAGCTGATGGAAATTGATACGCCTTGCCAATTACAATGCAGTGCCGCTCAGGATTCTTGATAAACCCAAAAATTCTGAGTGGCGCTACAATTGCCCTCGTCACCTTGAGATATTAGATGTTGTCTCATTTGCCCAGTAATTTCACTAGCTTACGGCGCCCTTCAGACCGAAACACAGTAATGTTTATACATTACTGCTTCACGGTAGAAATAGGTGCCGTTGTTGTACCCATAAAATAACCGGCATCCTGTGCAAAGGTGCCTCCCACTAGTAAGATATGTATAGCGATCTAGCGATCCTTTGTGACCTTCACCTGCATTGATATCTTGTAGTAACAACCTGACCATTCATCCAATCACCACCAATCAAAGTCCAGAATTACGTGTCATATTTTTGTACGAGTATTGGACTCATTTTCTTAAATAAAAGAAGCCTTAGTTACTCTCTTTAATAAACGCTATCCAGCCATAAATGGCCTAAAGGAGATAAATAAGCCGGATAAAAGGGTGTTTGTAGGTGACAGTAGTAATTGACAGATTTAATCTTTAGTTCGGGCATTGGGGCGATACAAGTTAAAGCCTAAATGAGGTTGTTCGCTGCCATGTCGATCTTTTACTAAATCTCCAATAAAAATAAATAAAAAAAAACTGTCATAAAATATTCAAACTTAACAGTATGTGCAGTTTTCTTTCGGTGCAAAACTACACCACGTGTACTTCCGCATCGAAACTGCACTTGTAGTATCGTATTCTGGTTTGAGGAGTTTCAGTACCTCTGTGGCCATAGGTATATATGAGACAACCCATCGCTAAGGTACTGGGTGACGAACACCGTGAAATAGCCGTCATGAATATCGTCGCGTACGCAACGCCTGTGGTCGCTTTGTTACAACTCCTGCCACTATTGTGTCAGATAATAGGTACTTTTTAATAGCATTGGTATTTCGCTTGGTTCTTTATTCATTCATTTGGTGCCGCAATAGGTAGAACCGTGAAATCTCAACACCTCGTGTTTTTCGGTTTTTAAGTCATATGTATGTTTATCCGACGCTGTATAAAGTTAGCAACACTTTTGTAATTCCTTTGTTGCATTGACTTCTACTATTTACCACTGGACTGGCGGCTGTTAAAGTGCTTTTGTGCCTGTTTGATATTCGCCAGTTTGGCGCTGTTGGGCATGTAGCGAGAGTCTGCGGTACTGAAACTAGTGATGACAACCTCAGCAAACATCGATAGATGGTGGGAAACTATGTACAAATAGAAGGGTACTTTATAACGTTGATTCTTGAAGTATAAATAACACGGAAGACGTACGAAATTAATTCAAAAGGCAAAAATACTCAGAGTATTGTACGTTCCTTCGCTGACATTTGTATTATACGTCAAAATTAATTATCTGGACCTAGCGTCCAGCGAATGGCGCTTCAAATAGGCACAAATATTTGCTGTCAAACATATGGAACAGCCTGTCCAGTGGTATTTATACAGGTCAGTGACTAGTGTTACTAAAGAATTGGGCCGCGGTATCCACTTACATATGACCCGTATGTGTTTGTTTGTGCTCCTCTTCCGTTAAAAAATAATAATAATAATAAAATAATAATAATAAATTCTTTATTTCGACCAACAAAGGATCATAATGTGTTAGTAACAAAATACCTTAAAACCTAGTGTTAGTACAAGATATCTTAAAATCTAAACCTTCCTAATCTAGGACAGGACCGACTTGTCAGCACATGTATAAAACAGCAGTGGTTCAGGTACTGACAATCGAACCTGTGATAAAATGCCCTCAGAATACCGTTGGGGCTAGCCCGGACCCTACGCAACAGGGACGTACACCGCTGACGCATAGTCGCGTAAAAACAATCTATGCATGCCTCAGCAAACATCCCCGATGCGCTGCAGTATCGTGGCAGCCCCAATAACATTCTGAACGCATTATTATACTGAACACGCAGGGCATTGTACTGCTTCTGCGCATAGTCGACCCACAGACTGCTCGTGTAAAATGAGGTGCAGTATGCTTTGAAGAATTATATTAAATAAATACTAATTTGGAAATACTTTTAGTCTGCCTCAGCACAAGCCGCGCTCCAAGCAGCTCAAGTGATCTCGAACACTGCAGGGGCTGCTATCGTCGCAGGCACCGGGGCCGCTCTACAACCCGCTAATGGGGGCACTGAAATACAGGTACCTAGGCTAAATTAAATCAAAAATCAATACGCTTGAATTCATATTTTCAAATCAAATCAAATCATAAATATTTTTATTTCATAGGCAAATCATATTACATTTCAAATATGTAATTTTTTTTCATACAGCTCATTCGGAAGGCAGATTTTCTCAGAGAAGATGTTACAAGTTCTTATTTTTAATCTAATTTATAAATAATTTCGATTACAATATATGCAAAGTGACGCAACAAAAATACTCAAACGTCAAAAACTGAAATATTTACACGAGTAACTAAAAAAAAAGTAAATTAAAAATTATAAACACAAGACTTATTGAGTAGAGTAGATGCCTCAATCCTGTGTGGATTGTGGCATCTACTCTACTCTATCGTAAAGAAATGAATTCATTATGCTATGCGGACAATTTTGTTTACGTTTAAGCGATGTAAGAATAAAGGTGATTTTCCTAAGGGTGAAATTTCATGTGTCTTTAATTAAAGCGCATACACCTACCCAAAAGCAAAAACCTAGCAATGATCACCAACACGTGATCCGCACGCGAGTTTATCCTCCTAATCCTATAAAAATACCTTCTTTTAATACTATATTTAAAGTCGAGTTTCCTTTGATATATATATCCAATCGCTTTTTTACGTGGTTTAATGTATAATCTTGTTTCAGGGCGGACCAAACACAGTGCTGCGTGTGATCATCGAGCACATGTTGTATCCCATCGTGCTCGATATATTGTACTCTATTTTCCAACGCTACGGAAAAGTGCTCAAGATTGTAACATTCACCAAGAACAGTAAGTAAACCATATTATCGGATTGCCTAAAAAAAAGAGTAAAACAAAAGAGATATCGATGAAATTAAAAGAAATGAAATTTTATTTGCAAGAAACATTGTAGTTAAGATGTTAACATAATATTATTAATAATCCAATTTGTTTCGTCAATTGACATGCAAAATATGTTTTTAAAATGTACCAACACACTACTGTTATACTGAAACATGTCGGATTTCACAATGCCATCATAAATATTAATAAATATAAATTTAAAGATGTAAATAATTTAATAACTCATTTAGTACCTATGTATAATGTCAACAAGTTCAATGTCTCAAAATAGTAATCACAATAGATGGCCCATTTACTTCCATAGGTTCGTAAGTGCGAGTGAGAGCGTGATATTGACAAAACCGCTTCCACATTTTATAACAGAAAATTTGCGATAGCAAATAGTACTATAGTACTTACTTTGCTTTGCAGTGCTATTCCTTGTATTAAAATGTAAATATTTTGATTAAATTATTCATAATATTACAAATGCCAAAACAAAATTAAATTTAATTTTTGAAGTGAAACCTTTTTCAGCGTCGTTGAGCAGTTTTCTTGGAATGGGTATAAAATGTTAAACTCACGACAACGACACGTGAACTGATTGAAAATTCGTAAGACAGTCGTTGAAATTATGGATGAAAGTTGACTTTTCCGAGAGCTAAACTTTTTTATGTAAAATAATTGTAATAGAACTGAAGTGTTAAATTTTATATGTAATATAAAATGTCACTTTGTGTACGGTAGCGCAATAAATGAATAATGTATTTAACCACATAAATGCTAGTACTTTTATACTGAAAAATAAATTAGCAGTGCGTGCGTAATTCAAATTTTTAACCTTTCCAAAATATTCAAAAATGCACAACGTTAATGTTCAAGTTTTCACTTCTGCCGACACACCCGTAGTGCAAACCATTATTTTTTACCGTGTTCTAACACAACGTGCTAAATGATGCAATAGTGGAAGTTAAGATTTAGTTTGGTAGAGGAAATCTGTTATACGACGTTTACATAGAGTACCTGTACGCTTTTCGGCACATGCTGTCCCTTTTACTTGGTATTGGGGTAAATGGTAACTATGCGGCTAAGCCACATCTATACAGCATCATCATCATCAGCCGGAAGACGTCCACTGCTGGACAAAGGCCTCCCCCAAAGATCTCCACGACTATCGGTCCTGCACTGCCCCCATCCAACGTATTCCGGCGATTTTGACCAGATCGTCGGCCCATCTTGCCAGGGGCCTACCAACACTATCTTCCGGTATGTGGTCGCCATTCGAGGACTTTACTGCCCCAACGGCATATATTTTATTATACAGCATTTTTTAAATGTATGTCATTATGCATTTAAATTACAAATGTTTCACAATAACAAATCGTTTGTTCAAACTTTGAATAGTCTATATTTTCCTTAACAAAAACAACGAATCATTTATCCGTCGGTTTGTAAAGAAAACTTACGAATGTAAAGTGCACGGCATTAGTCGGCAAGATGCACCGCTACTGCGCGTCGTTGTATCAAAGAAAATGTAAATGTCACGACCAAACGAATATTTTAATAAAGAACATTTAAATATAAAGAGATTTCGTATTCAAGAAACACTACTTTTGTAAGAGCGCATTTGACTGGATAGATAAGTTCTTTAAACCTCGGTCGATAGATTTAAACTTTATAACTTACTGTCTTTTGCTATTATTTTATTGAAATTATTTTGGTTTCACGAGAAAATTGTACATCACTTCAAGGATCTTTAATATTAACCATCTCTAGACTTCAAGATTGAAATTAATAGCTATATATATTTAGTTCTGATGGGATTTGATTTTGCAATTTTCTTTATTGCTTAAATACAACTTTTGAATCAGTTTTTTTTTTTCAAACAGACGTCGTACGACCTCTTACGTTGCGATTCTACGTCGTTTGTTTTTGGTTAGAGTTTTTTTTTCGTCGTTTCGTTATAAAATAGTGTAATTAAGGTAGCTCTTTAAATTTTATGAGTATATATGGTTTTTTTTTTCAACATTAAATCAAGCATTTTTATACAGATACCGATATAGAGAAAATACTCCAAATGGCCACTAGAACAATTTATTTACTGTCTATTTTATTGTCAATACTCTATGAGTTTAAAATCTTAAGTGAAAATTTTCTTTTCTTTACTTATTGTTATAAAAATTTAATCGGCTAACATACACAGATAAGTCTTGGAAGCTTTAAGTGTTTGTAATTATATTTTATACTATTTAATATCTTAAAATAAAGTAAAAAATACTTTTTAATTTGTAAATATTCTGTGTCGTAATATAAGCAAGCGGTAAGCGCCTATAACAAATCAAATTTAGGGGCATTTCAAGCGTTCCATCAAAATGATCTTGTGATGAAACTGGGATGTTGGCATCAGAACTCCTGAATCTATCCATGTATGTTAGGCGTGTTTAAGATTATTAGAAGTGTCACTAAATTCCCTTTGTGTATTCTTATCTAGCGTTATAATTAAGGTACTTGCAGTTGAGTATATGGGTCGGATTTTTATAACTGTCCTCACTATTTCTTCCTATTTTCATTCGTAATTTTGTTTAATATAATGTGTTTGACCACGGTACATATTTTTTCCCATATGTTGAGGACAAAGTACTTTTAAAAAAGTAAATTACAACTCAGATTATACTATTCATCTAAAATGTTAAAAGATATATAATAATATAGTATATAAGGGCTTTTGATATATCACAGGCTTACAATCAAATTTGAAATTTTAATAGCTCCAATCGCTTTTTATAACAGCTTATGTTTAAAACACTACTGATAGATTTACCAAACAACACATCCAAGGGCATGAATCCATTTAAAATTTAAATCGTACCCTCATGCATAACCTAAATAAATCCGGGCGTACACAGGACGCTGGTAGGTACATATTTGATAAGCTTTCTGGGTGCCGGAGCACTCTTCTAAACTCTCCTGCCTAATTATAAATATCGCTAAGCTTACGGCGACTGCATAATTAATTTTATATTACATAATAGCAGAAAGAGTTTATTTAATTTTGAATTTAAACAAAACCGTTATCATATAGTGTTTTGTGTACTTACATTATGTACATTTTAAAAGTAAAATTTAGTGTAAACTTTCAGAGGTATAATGTTTGGTAATAATACAATATTAGAAATAAAGACTTAATCAAAAATATAGAAAAATTAATTAATATTTGCAATAACACCAAATCTAAAGTGATGATGTGTACATTCCCATACTCCTCGGATTTGACTGCATGAAAAAGAATGCTATCTCTCAGAGCGCCATTAGTTTACGAAGCGGTAGTAGTATCTAGTATATTAGAAATGACACTAAAAATAATTCTAAAGGAATCAATTTTGAGAAAATAAATGCCTTTTATACCTTTTACAGTTTTAAATTTTTCAAAATTAATAACAGTCAGTAATTTAAAAACAGTCTTTCATTTGAAACAAAGGTTAAAAAAATTGATTCTTATTTTAAAAAATGGTAAAAAATTATACAGTTGTGTAAAAGTTTTTTTTATAGTTTACTATTTTTTGGTTAAATGGTTACCTTTTTAAAAAGACATTTACTGTTGTACTAGAACATGTACTCTTTTCTATAATACTAATTTCGTACTCAAAATGTTAAGTGAATAAAATCTAGGCCAAACAAAATTGATTAAATCCCGCGCACATAAATATGAAAAGTAATTTCTTACGTAAACAAACGCACGTCGCTGGCGTGAAGATAAGGGGAACAAAGTTGTATATTATCCGAGGGAGATCTATGCAAACTTCATTAGGAATTTGCCATTTTATGAATCGATACTTTATGTGTGTTCGCGTTTCTAAGTACTCATAACTCGTCGGTATCGGGACACCACCTCCGCTAATGCAACGTTTCCAATTTCCGAACGTCGCCGTCGACCCGAGCTCAGTTTCCGAAACGGCTGTTTGCTTTTTTAACGCATTCGTCATTGTCCAATTGTAAAAGCTTTGTCTGTGCAATGTTTATTAAAGTTTGTGAAAACGAAAGGAATTTTTACATTACAGTGCTATTTATTGCTTGAGCGTCTCTAACTTCTTAGCTTGTAACGATTTTATCCGCTTTACTATATTATAGTGGGAGGCTCCTTTGCACAGGATACCGACTAGATTATGGGTAGCACAACGGCGCCTATTTCTACCGTGAAGCAGTAATGTGTAAACATTGTTGTGTTTCGATGTGAAGGGCGCCGTAGCTAGTGAAATTACTGGGCAAATGAGACTTAATATCTTACGTCTCATGGGGACGAGCGCAATTGTAGTGCCGCTCAGAATTTTTGGGTTTTTCAAGAATCCTTAAGGGGCACTGCATTGTAATGGACAGGGAGTATCAATTACCATCAGCTGAACGTGCTGCTCGTCTCGTCCCTTATTTTCATAAAAAAAGACACCAAGCATATATCAATAAATCTATGGAATTTTTGTAAAATTCGAATTTGAAATCAGGTTTCTTTTCTCACGTATCACTTACATTTTTACCTTGACTGTGCCTGGAATAAAAACTAATTACCTCTGTGAAAAGTGCTACATCATAGAGATGACATTACAAAGAATAGTCCGTAGAACAAGAGAAACACATAAATCCCTACTTCAATTATCTTGTCTCGGGGGGGGTAAATAAAGCTCACATTCTGAATCCATTTTACTTTCAATATTCGACTACGAAGCGTAGATCTGTCTTAACTTAAGTAACGTATAATGCCTTCGCGGCCAGCAGTGATTTTTGTTTTAAATTTTCATACTTTCGCTCTATTTCTTTTCTTTTGAAAGTATATTTCGCCTTCTGTAGTCTGTATTCGAGTTATATTTCGAGGCTCTATTGAAATGGATTTCTCGTTATCTTGAAATACACATCGCGCATTTATCAATTTTCTATCAATAATATACGAGTATATAAATTTATATTCCTGATCAAATATCACTGATTCATCTTGAAACCAAATAACTCTTGATTGACTTATTAAATGTTTTCAATTTATTTATTTACTCGTTTCCGTTACGACCGAAAATACTTTATAACTCGAACCACTTAGGAGTTGTTACCGAATTTGGATTCATGTTGTTTCGCCTCGTTATTTCCCTAAGTTCTGAGAGTTTATCTAATGAATATTCTAGAAGTTTTTATCATATTACAATTAATAAAGGCGTCAGACGCCGAAATTTCTGCTACGAGTTTTGTGATGAATTTTTAATTATATTGTTTGTGACTTATTATGGGAATGTTTTGTTTATAATTTATTTTCGGATTTTATTTACCGTTCGCTTCGGTTATGTGTTGTTTACTTTCTTTTGGACAAAATTTTATATTATTTGGTTTGTAGGACATTGCCACTGCTCTTTATATGATCGCATGGTTTAAAAAATATAACATATAATTTACATCAGTATGTTTATCCACCTCGTCACGTCGTATTCCTCATTGCTGAGGGTCATGATTTCTCTGAGGATTCAACTTTTTGACAATAGTTCGCCATCTAGTAACCATCAGTTGTTCGAGGTTGTGGCCATCTTTTCTGGCAATATGTCCAAAGAACTCTTAGATTCTACGGAGGCAGATGGATGAGAGTCTAGTTTTTACAACTAGTGTGTGAAGGATGGATTGGTTGGTGCGGAATGCTGTCCAAGGGATTTGAAGCATTTTGCTCCAGAACCACATCTCAAAGGCATCAAGCCGATCTTTGTCGGCCTTCTTTAGTGTCCATGTCTTAGTCCCATAGCTAAATAAGATAAATATACACGAATATCAGTAAATTTTATGTTATATTTTTTAAACATTTTAACTAAAACCGGAAATTCGTCTATTTCGTGTGAGTATATTATTTAATATTACTAACTTACCCTGTTTTAAATATATATTTGAAGTTTTTTTTTTATTTTACTCATCGCTTTTAACTCAGTAGACTAATACCTATATATTCGCTATGCAAACGACTATGTCTACCGAGGTGAGCGGGTGCGGGGAACCGAATCCTCATTGGTCATATAATGTTCACAACATATCGTAATTGGTCGATAAAAATCACAACATTTTGTAGACAATTAATACTGGCTGCTGTGGTTTCATATAAGATGTATGTCCTTAGTGCTGTAACAGAATGCGTGAAATCCTTTATTAATCGTCTTTGAGCTATAAGGTCTATGATGGTCGCAAAGCTATATATTGTAGCAAGCAGGTGCCTGCATTTCATTTTCGTTCAACTACAGAATATAAATATAATATGTAAGTAAATTTATTCAAACTAAAATTAATTCAAAGTTTATTGAAGTAGGCGTTACTTTGCGGAAATCCAAATGTTTTGAGTTTTATTTAGTGTTAATTCCTCCAATATTTGTCTTTAAACAATTCGACACGTGTTTCGCCTCTACACGAGGCATCCTCAGGAGATGTTGATTTGCCAAGAGTTTGGACAATTAATCCAGACATTTGGAAAATTATAAATCCAGTCAATTCTCCGTCAAAATCATATATTGAATATGTATACATTTTCCGCTCAGTTGATATAATATTGTCTATATTACGTGGTTACTTGCCATCATACACAATCCTAATCCCCGAACAAATCTCAATGAGAGCGTGGCTCTAATCCCCGGCCCCGAACCCCGTCTGGACCGCGCGCTTCCACCCCAGATTGGCTTTATTAAGGTGTAGTAGACCGCTACAATTATTATTCGTCCCTTGTTTGTGGTGGATGTTGTGTCTATGTCCGTTGGATTCTCGTAATTAAGCTTTCGGATCTGAGAATAATGCCCCACGACTTCTTTTATCGTGTTACTCAGATACATTAATGATGATGTTTGATTAACTAATTAACTTTTGTTACTACTTTTTGAAGTTATACTACCTACTTTGGGCACGATATGGAAAAAATGTGAGAGTGAAATTTTAAGGTGCGCGCGTAACACAAATGTAACAGGGTGAAGTTGGATCCTAAAATTTTCTGACGTTTGCGACATTCATTTTTTTTTTGGTTTCTTCGTCTATGTAATATATAAAATTCTCGTGTCATGCTGTTAAACATTGAACTCCTCCGAAACGGCTTGACCTATTCTTATGAAATTTTTAGTGCATATTGGGTAGGTCTGAGAATCGGACAACATCTATTTTTCATCCCCCTATATGTTAAGGGTGGTTGGTGGTAACACGAAATTTTTTTGACATTTTTTTTTAAATTTGATTATGAGTCAGCAATAAAAAGTACATACAACTTCAAATTTTCACCCATCGACGATCAACAGTTACTTTTGTATCGCGATTTTAATATCGGCAATACAACGTTTGCTGGGCCAGCTAGTTAATATATATAAATCTAATTAATTAAGAATAAGAATAAGAATAATTTATTTAAATTGATCTTTTTACATAAATTACATTAACTTTAAATATTTTACAAGCTTATATATAAGTATGACTAAATTATTATTGCCATTGAATCACCACACTAGTCGGAGACTGTATCGTGGGATCAAATAAAGATATGATTAACAGTAAACCATTATCTTGGTTGTCATCATTGGCATTACTATTACAAATTTTGAAGGCACTATATACAACTGTAAAATAATAAAATAAAATTCTTAAAGCCATCTTTGCAAGATTTTTAAAAGCCATCTTTACAATATAGTTCTTTCTACAAACGTAGAATAGCTGTAGGAATAAATAATTTTAAGGGTTTTTGCTTTGTTACGCCAAAGATGTATAACTTCTTGCGTACATACATAAGTCTGTACACACACACTTTTTATACTAGCGTTGCTCTGCTCAAAAATATTTACAAATCTTGGCAATCTAGTGAATTTAGCATTTTCTTTTATCATTTCAACGTCCAGTACTTTAAGAGGACCCAAATATCGTACCGCAAATCAGACCGAAATATTACCGTAAAATATAACATATTCTCATATTATTACCGTAGTATTAGTATAGTTCATTCGTGTATATTGTTTAAATATTAGTAATTTTTTTTAGATTTATCTAATCTAACACTTGAAGTACTCGTTGATTATTATTTCACTGTTACTTCTAAAGTAGGATCAAATGTAAGGGTATAAATGCAACTTCCACCTGAAGATATTAATAAAACTTAAAAGCATAATATTGCTGTTTTGAAGACTGCAAGGATGGAATGAAAGCGGGCGTAAATTGCAATGCATTCAACTTTGACGGAGAACACTTCGCAGTGGAGCGACAAGATTTAAGATCTCATATAAGTTATATTATAATCGGACTTATACTTAAAGTATCCTTGAGTACTATTTGTTTGTTTTTTTGCTGAGATTTTCTAGTACAATAACAACTAGTAGTTGTAAATATTCGCTTTTTATTTATCGTACGGCTATCTAAACATTCTTCTCGGCAGTGGGCAGGGCACACAGCTCGACGGACAGATGGCCGTTGGGGCAGTATAGTCCTCGAATGGCGACCAAGTACCGAAAGGCGTTGTGTTGGTAGGCCCCCCACAAGATGGACCGATGGTTGGATGAGGGCAGGGCAGGAGCGATCGATCATTGGGGATCTTTGGGGGAGGCCTTTGTCCAGCAGGGGACGTCTTCCGGCTGAAATGATCATGATGATATCTAAACCTTACCACGACGGAAATTAAAATAACCTTATATTAAAAAAATTACGGGACCATATTTTTGACGAGGAAATAACTGGTTAGATCAAAGCTAAATGGCAAGACAACCAAAAATTAGAGTGTATAATGATATGATACATATAGTAATATCGTAAAATTGTAGTGTCTGTATATTTTTTCTTTCGTAAAAACAATTTATAAAAATTGAATGTTGTTAAACCAATGCCAAAAGGATTGATTTTAGTCTTTGTCCATTTCGCAATTGTCTGTGCCTTTGTGCATTCTAATCTCATAAGACTATAGCGATTAGAATGCGATTTTCACTAATGTATTGTGGTAATATATTGTTTGTTTGTTCACAATATGCGCTAGCGAATGGCGGCCGCTTAAATGTAAATCTAACTTAAATAAAAAATATCCTACAAAAATTAAGAGAAGAATCAACCCTGTCTCCCAAAGGGCCGGCAGAGGTAATGGCCATATACATTAGGTGACCGCTATGAATGCTTGTTCGCCCTCCTCTTCTATAAAAAAAAATAATTCTATAGATTCTTCCACACGCCCAAAATGATGAGAAAAGTCAACATATGCGTCCATTTCAAGATCGTCACCTTTTTAATGTAACTTCAGGCAGATTAAAAAACATTAACTTAAAACCGAAACCATTGTTTTAATATTCTATAATTTGATTGAGAGTTCCAGTTGAATTTTTAATGAAACACAGCAAAAGCTTGCACGTCAATAGGTTGGCTTAATTGAACAGGCTTTTGGGGTTTAATTTCTAAATTCAATCGACAATTTTAAATCAAGGAGTTAGAGAGGAGTTCTTAAAGTTGTTTAACTTAAAAGTTCTTTGATCAATACTATTCTTTACCAGTGGGAGGCTCCTTTGCACAGGTTGCCAGCTAGATTATGGGCACCACAACGGCGCTATTTCTGCCGTGAAGCAGTAATGTGTAAACATTATTCTGAAGGGCGCCGTAGCTAGCGAAATTACTGGGAAATGAGACTTAACATCTTACGTCTCAAGGTGACGAGCGCAATTGTAGTGCCGCTTCGAATTTTTGGGGTTTTTCAAGAACCCTGAGCGGCACTGCATTGATTACAATGCCCATTAGTGCAAGGCGTATCTATTACCATCAGCTGAACGTTCTGGTTGTGTCGTCGCTTATTTTCATAAAAAAAAATTCTACTTACTCACGTCTTTTTTCATAACTTAATCACAGTATTCGCTAAAATTGTGTAAAATCAAAATCATTGTTTATACTAGGTTAAAGTTTTTGTGGTAACAGGAATATTTTTAATATTTGTCTAATTCTTTGGGAGACAGACGTGGTTGTATTTATCAATGTATGTAAAATTTGTACTTGAATAGAACAAGGTGTTTAAAAATTCTTAATATCAAGCCAGATAACTGGAAATCAATTAATATTTAATTGGTTGCATATTCTCCTCCACGGGACAAGCAATTAATATGTATATGTAATTTCGGATATAAATTATTTGTCTTTGATGTCGGGATCTAGCTGACTTATAATAAGGCCGGTTTTATTAAGTAATATTAAGTTAAAAAGTTATCATCAAAATAAATAAAGTGTGTTGTATTTTGAATCCATGCTAAAATTATTATTATTTTATAGAACCTACATCTGTTACTCTTCTGATAAAACTTAACATTTTGTCCCAAAATGAAGTACTGTAGCACTGTGTCACAGGCAAAAGTCTCGTACGTAAATAAAAAAAAAATAAAAATAGCTCTTTAATTTTCTTATTACCACTAATATTGTTTAAGACCGTAAAGTATATAAGACGGCTCAACCTTTAAGCTTAAGTAGATGGAACATTTTAATTTAACATTACAATTGCGATCTTGTTTTCTTTTCCTTTGCCGCTTATCCGAGTATATATTTAGTGCCTTTTCTTGTTTCAAAGTTAATTATATAAAAACTCCAATTTGCGGTAAGCCTTTTATACGTTCCATTTTAACGTTTCGTAATGGTGCGAGCGGGCCTAAAGAAAATATGAGCTTTAAAGAGCATTTAACTATGTATGAGAAGAAACCCTGTTACTTTTCATTTGCGCGAACGTTCTCACTAGAACGTTTTCCATATTTTATGACCTCAGGTAATTGTTGGAAAAAGAAATTTTATAGTCGTTTACAGGAATCTCAGCGGGAAATTTAATCGGTTGGGTATTTTGAGTTACTTGTTAATAATTCACTGTTTTAATTAAGGTTTGTTACAATTTTCTTAGAAAATTATAATTAATTAATTTATTTGTTAGAGTTGTTTAAATGCAATTTTAAATATGTTTGCAATCATTCAGAGTATCAAGGAAACAAATTATTAAAAATCTCTTTCAAGTAATTCGTTTATTTTATATTCTAAATTCAATAAAACAAACAAACGAAATTGTAAACATAAACTTGTGCCAAATAACACCTCTAATTGATTATCCGGCGGCTTAATACTATAAGTTAATATCCTTAAATTGAGAGATTTACGATTATCACCAGCTATTAATATAAATACAATATCTTGCTTTACTTAGATGATGGAAGTGTGTTATGGGAGCGTTAAACCATCTCATACATATCCCGTACAAAATTTACCCAAATATTCACACATAAAACAGCTCAAATGATGCAAAGTTTAGTCAACAGACAGTTGAGTTCCGTAAATAACTATAAACGTTTATTCAAGTTTGAGATGACGGTGAAATTGCATGAAAGTTGTTTGCGCGATTTTCTCGAGAGTAAGGGCGAAAACACATTATATGTGCCGAGTGTTAGTTTACATTTTATTCTTTCGACATGAATATATTATATAATATGAAAACAGCTTAAGGGCCTTTGTTTTTGACTTAATGGAAGATTAAGTATAAATATTATAATACAATACTTTTATGTAACGTATTGTACAAACTATTTCGTTACTTGAATATATAACACATCTTAAGGACGGTTCGCGTACTCCAACAAATCTTAGAGCGCTTTGATACGCATATCGTATGTCATAGAAGGCAAATAGTCTCACACATATTCAGTTTATTTGTCAAATTCCTCCTCATTTTCCTTAAGTGTTTATCTTGATCTTAAAGTTGAAGTTGAGTCACGTTACCTTAGTAAACAAAACCAATTGGCTCGTATAGGTGATACGGTTGGTGAATAGTTGTGAATAAACTATGTGGGATTGGGTGAAACGTCCCGTGGGTAGCATATACAGATATCCGACGTAATCTTGCTTTGCACTGATCTTCTAATTTATTATCCATAAATATTAAAGTAGAGTTTTTTGTATTGGAAATTTATACAAATTTCAAAAAGAAATGTTATTACATTTCTAGTTTAATTTCTTTTATTGCTGCTTGGTATTTGAAGTTGAATGGATTTGGCAAAACAGACTGTACAACTTACTGACTTAATTAAAGGTATACCGCTAGTTACAGAAAGCATAATTAAAGTTGATGATTCGTTAAATATAATACCGTCACTTTCTTTTTCATTTTGACAGACAAAGATAGCATGTGATATAATGAAACATTAACTTTAAGGATTCTTTATTTTATCTACCAAAACATTACGATTGGGATAATTCATAAACATCATATATATATTTCTGTCATGAATTCAACACAATATTTTGTCCATCATTTGCTGTTCAATCTTTGCGTGTACGTAACAGATTAAATTGTTATTTAATTTGTTGATCACAATAATAAAATTACTTGTTTGTTTCAGATACGTTCCAAGCTTTAATTCAATATCCAGACACTGGATCAGCGCAAATGGCGAAAACGGTGAGTGCTGCGAAACTCTGTTTTTATTAACTGTTTGTAAAGTAAAGCTATAAAACAAAGTTCCTATTGCCCCACGTTTCATTCAACTTAATGACTAGTTCTTTAACTATCTCGAAATGAAGTGGCTCACTCTTCGATGCGCTGCGAAATCAACGGATTAATTGTTTTCATTCATACCGCTATTAGAACCGTTATCAACTGCTTTCGTTCTAATCATTTCTTGGAAGTTTAGACGGTCTCGTTCGTAAGAATAACTTTGTGCAATATGTGCTGTGGATAATATGAAGAGAGTTTGTTTTATTTTTATTAGGATTTTAGCGAGATGAGCTTTTGAAACTTACTCAGCTTTTCAAATTACTTTCCATATTCGCTTACAATTTCTGTGTCACCTAATATTTAATTTCTCTGGCGCCTTTTAAAACACATTAATCTCTATTATCTCGTGATATAGCTATTCTGGCTATTGTGCACTAAATAGTCATATAGTATCCCAAACTTTTTCTTAAATGTACTAAGCTGTAGCCTTAATGATAGATACCGCATACTTTTCTTCAAGAATCTGGCTATCATATTATCCAAAAAGAATTTAGTTAATTATTCATAGTTAACTAAGAAATCCGGAGATTATCGGATACAAAAAACAAACGCTTCGGTTTTATTAATATTAACCGTTAAATGCTAACTACAAGAGCTTACCCTTACAGTAAAGGGCATGTGATACAAAGGGTTGACAAAAATGTACCGACAAGACTTCACCTGTGAACGAACAACTTAAACCAACATTTTTCAATACTTATTGTCAAGATATGCAGGCAAGCGGACGAGGCAGAGAATAGCCGAGTCGTTCCAAATGACGACAATAGCCGGCACACCGCATCGGCTGGAACGGGACGTCATTTTTCTCGACCAAACTTTCCTCATTCGCTATTCATTTGTGTTAGAAGTTGGTCTTACACTGCCTAGTGCAACGACTGTTTTAACTCTATTTCTGATGCAGCGTTCAGGGCAAATTAAATTTCGTTTTGCGACTTCCGCGAAGTTGTTTCGCTGTGTAATAATAGCTGAGCATTTTTAAGTTGATTGTGAAAAAGTTGTTGATACTTTTGTTTAAATACTTTTAATCTTAGAATGAGTTTATTCGATAAAAATATATTACGAACAAGATTGCGTAGCAAGCCACATTGATACACCATACACAGGTTGTATGAATCGAATTTCAACTAGTGTAATTAATAGGTTACCGTTTTAATCTTGTTTTAAATATCAGTTCATAACATCACAATATGTCTTAAAGATATCGATCACACTGAAACCTTTCATTTAAAATTCTTTTTTTTGGGTTTTATTCGATCCGACTTTTTTTATGACAATAAGGGACGACACGAGCAGGAAGTTCAGCTGATGGTAATTAATGCGCCCTGCCCATTACAATGCAGTGCTGCTCAGGATTCTTGAAATACCCAAAAATTCTGAGCAGCACTACAACTGCGCTTGTCACCTTGAGACATAGAATGTTAAGTCTCATTTGTCCAGTAATTTCACTAGCTACGGCGCCCTTCGAACCTAGACACAGTAATATTTACACAATGCTACACGGCAGAAATAGGCGCCGTTGTGGTACCCATAATCTAGCCGGCATCCTAAGCAAAGGAGCCTCCCACTGGTATACCCTAGATATATACCAACATACTCTATAGCTTTAATTCATTTTACTGTTTATGGTTCACAGGTCAATATCCAAAATAGTACCGACTTCAAATTAAATTCTGACCATCAAGTCTAAAAGCATCGATAGTTCCCTGTAATAATAGTATAACCGTATTCAATTTACTAATGACTTTCAGCGTAATAACGTACATATAAACTGACCTAATTAGACACCATTACGACCAATATCAATAAAACGCTATTTGTATAAAGCGGAAAGTGTGTTCGAGAGATTGTTTGTATATTTTAATTGGTAAGTATTAAGTTGGTTGGAAAATTAAATCTCCCGAGCGGGGAAGCCTTCCGGTTAAAATTGAAATATCAGTAGTCGAGTGGAAATGAAAACTTAGTAACGCTAAATTCCATCCAAGTGAAGTTCAGCTTAGTATACAACTGAGATTGAGGGGTAATTTTAATCTTCGGCTTAGTTGGAGCGCTGTTGTACAAGTGGCCTGTTTGATTCTCTACGTGGTTTTCAAATGGTTGAACATTTCAGTAGCTTGTTGGGTGCTGTAAATGTATTTGCGAATTTCGGTAATGAACATCCATTTGCAATTGGAAATACTTGCCGTGTATCCATGGTTAGGTATGTTCTGTGTGTGGTATTCTCTGGCTGTATTGTTGTAGATTATTTCTTTAGCTTCACTGAATAGAGCATTATAAAATTTCTCAGTTCATTAATAATTTTGTTTTTATTCAAATTCAGAAAAATCTTTATTTTAAGTTATTCAGTGCAAGTCAGAATGGAGTACAACAGTTACAATAATATTCAAATGATTATAACAATATTCATTAACAATTTAGAAACATTAACTCCCAACTATATTTATCATTGAAATACTCTTTCACATTATGCCTTCGATGTTAATTTATTTTTTACGATACAGTTAAATTTTTAATAGGTAATATTTTAATATCATTTGGGAGTTTGTTATAAAATATAACACAATCCACTTTAAAAGATTTAGCAATTTTGCGGAGCGTAGTAATTGATGGAATTGCGAGTTTATGTTTGTTTGTAGTATTGACACTATGTACATCACTATTCTTTTTAATTTTGGCTAATATGTTTATGAGCGTATAGGAGGTTCTCGAATATGAACTGGCAGTGTACTGTCATAATATTAATTTCACTAAACTTTTCTCTCAATGAAATTTAATCAATTATATCTCTATTCTTACATCTTGTTTCATTTCGTTGGTCATGATCACTCACGCAAGTGGACATACGTGTCGTTGAAGTGTTTCCCCCTTTTTTATTTATTAGCTGTGTTATTGAGGGATTCTTTTCAAAATTTCATGTCTTTTAATTTCTTAAATTTTAACGCAGAACCCTTATTCATTTTCTTATCCAAGCTCGTGGATGTCTCGCTCGAGAGCTTCGAATATTGGCCAGCATACACAAAAACATAAACAGACGAAGGAATACAAAAAACTGCATTCTGATATAATTACCCAGATTCATATGCAATAAATAAATTACACAGCACTATCAATTTTATCTATCTGTTCCAATAAATTGCCTGTTTTTTTCCCAGAACGATCGGAATAATACTTATACCACAAGATGCAGCGTCTTTCGGAGAAGGATTTAGTATATTATATGTTTGTAATTACTTATCTGGAACCCATATTTTTCGACTTAGAAATACCTATATATTCGCATTACAAATAATTCATGCCATGACAGTTCATACAATGAGCGGACGCGGGGTACATAATTTATATTTATATGACGACCTATATAGCCGAGTGATTAGCGACCGTACCTACTAAGCTAAAGGTCCCGGGTTCGAATTCCGGTAGGTGCAAGCATTTATATGATGAATATGGATGTTTGTTTCCGAGGCATGGATGTTTATATGTATTTATGTATGTTTAAGTATGTATATTGTATTAAATATATCGTTGTTTTGCAACCCATAACACAGGCTATGCCTAATTTATATACACACTATATGGAAAACAACGCTGATGTAGTAATAATAATAATAATAAATTCTTTATTGCCATACAAATCATTACAAATATAAAATAAACAATAAGAAATACGCGATGAAACAAAAGGCAAAAGGAAAAGGCTCAGCTTCACCTGACATGGAATCATGGATTTATGTAGTAGTGGTAGATGACTAACGGTCGTTCCCAATATTCAGTCTATCTATTATTTGAGATAAAAATCGTCTTATCGACGGTAACTCACCTTATACGTCTGTCAATGGGACGACGTATAGCTTACCAGCAATAGAAGTTTGTATGGAAATTTCAATTTACGCGTCCCAATAGAAGGCGATAAGATTGACTTATCGGGTATATTGGGACAGCTTCAGATTATTGACTGCAAATTACTGACAGTAGAACGTAGTAATTTATCTCTATCTGTACATAGTATATTGGGAACGGCTGTAAGAAATACAACTGAGGGGTGGATATATAGTTCCATTTACAAGAATGAAGTTGATGATATAGCTCGGACATCCCCTGCCCTATTCAACACTTATTAAATACTGGTCTTAGAGTACATTCTCTATGACCATAAATAAAAACGTTATCAGAACATAAATTGGGCACAGAAGCTCCCGGTAATATCCATTGATAGTGCGGTTTGTAATATAAAGGTATTAGCAGTGGTATTAGAGGGGCTGGCACGGTAATAAGTCTGGCACTCGTTAACAGACATCGTAACATCTCGCTCGACGTACATAACGAGCGTACAATGTCGGTACACTGTTATTTTATTACGTTCTTTATCTTTAAATCTGAAACTTTGATGCTGTTTCGTTTGTGAACGCAACTTTATTATTGTATTCGTTGGATCTTTGAGTATGTATTCAGTGTATATGCTGAATATTAATGTATTGTTTACCGTGTCTTCTTATTTTAATGCTTCCATAAAGGTGCGTAAAAGGTGCGCTCGGTGATATAACGAGATACTTAATTAAGGCTAATAATTAATGCCTTTTATAAGGTCGAACTGTATGTGTAGGTTGTAATATGACGAATTTAATAACATTAATAGTCTACGAAGTAATTGTGTTTAAGGCAAACCACTCTACACTGTCGCTCGTTCTTAGAGTATAATTAACAATTTGAAACGTTACAGCGCAAACTTGTGGTAGGTTACAGTAAAATGCATAATTGAAAAATATTCCTTTATCAGCTTTCAAGAAAAATGGATGAATAACTATAAAGTACACAACATAAAAAGCTTCTTTTTTTGAACCGAAATAGTATGACGATATATATATATTAATATCACTTTTCAGTAGATCTATCTGGCATTGTAAGAAGAAACGACAAACGGTAATTGATGATAATGACAGTTTGATGGTATGATGTTGATTCCCTTAAGTCATGGGAGGTCGTTCATGTGGGTTACGATTTCTGTAGATCCTAGCGCCCTCTTACCTTTGAAACACATTTCGAACCGGCAGGCAGTTAATGAAAACCGAAGCGTACGAAAGGTGCATCACTAATAGGACATCTATTTCTTGCGGGGTGAATCCGAAGGTTTCTGTGGGTCCATCAGCACAAAAATAAAAGAATTCCACAGTCGCCTTTCAGATTTGATAAGTGAACAAAGTTGAAAGAAAAACTTGCATAATTTGTCTCGAAGCCGATGAAACACCTCTTCATCTTCTCTGCGATTGCGGCCCACTAATTTATAAGCGTAACACCATCCTTGGCGACCACACCCTGTCCCAGGGTTGTTTGTAACACTCGCGTTAAAAACAGTTATAGTTCAATTCTGAACGCGGTGCTACTAGGACTCATTAGGACTAAACAAATAGCCACTCTCTTCAAATAAATAAAAAATAAATAAATCAAAGATAGGGGTAACGTCATCAGCTTAATAGGCACCTTATATGCGGTCTGTGAAATGATGTCTGCTTTTAATTATAAATTGAGTAGGTGGAGTCGGACGGCAAAATTTGCTTTATTAACCCGTCTTGAGGTTAACACTTAGAGCACTAGAGCTTCGAAGACAGTATAGATTTGTGGGAAGGACCAGCGACCCAATTAATAGGATTGGCGACTTCAAATACAGTATTGATTAATTTTACAGCTAACAATAAATAACAGATAATGTGTAAGATATAATAGCAGCTGTTAGGTTTTTTTTTTTTTATTTTTAGAGATATTTATTTTCTCATTAAAAACAACAAAAGAACGTCGCTTACATGAGAATATAATAAGATGTAATAATTTGTTCTACGTTCTTTACATACCTTAGTTCATACATATCTAGGTACTTACAAAAATTTTATATTTTTTTACTTACACACGTCAACGACAGTGATTACAAACCGTTTCAAACATGTTTTTAATAAAATCTTTGAAATAATATAATCTGCTAACTTACATTAAAATTTTTGTAACGACTCAATCTTTTTAAGAGATAATAAATTAATAAATAAAAACTCTTTATGGGTTTTAACACATTCTCCTTAACAAATAGTGGCAAGAACCTTCTTTTAAGCGTATAAAAAATGCTAGTGCCAGGTGGCTCCGCTCTTTCTTAGCCTTAAAATAATATAATAGAGAACATAATTAGAGAACTTTATGAAATAATAGGATTATTATAAAACGTGTGTATGTGTTAATCTGTGAGATGAAGGAAGACTGTTAAAAATTTGTGCGCTCTCGTAAATAAACATACGCTTGCAATAATTTGCTATCGTCTTAGGCAGTATCAAGTAGGTATTAGTAAAGAGATAATAGAGAGAAATTAATATTAACAAAATAATATAACGAACATCTGCAAGAAGTTCATCATACGAGTGACACGTCTAAGATGCGAATAATAAATGAAATGGGCGCTCGTAGATTTTTCTAAAATGAAATTGAAACATCTCTCAAGGTAAGTGGCAACAGCAGTAAGTACAAAGTGAAGTGAAGCCGGATAGTGCTCCAACCACAAAGGGCAGAGTCGGATGTTGAACGCTGAAATCCCCTGATCCCAGACTGTATGATCCTTGACATAAATCTCTAACCTCGCCATCAAATCTTTCTGAGGGCGGCTTAGGCGTGCAGACACGATCGTAAGCTCTTAATGTGCTCAATTCTTGTTGCTACATGTAGTATCGGATTCTGTAAGCTAGGTCCCGCTCGTAAATACACCTGTTTCAACTCGAAATCCTATTTACAAAAGTTACGCGCGGATCTTACGCGAGACTTGTTTATTTTTGAAGGTTTCGCGGTAATGGAGTGATGCTGTGAAAGCAAAAATATTTTAGCTATTTACAACAACATTACATAAGCCTTACTAGTCATAACTTTTCTAGAACAAAAACATACGTATAAGGTTGCATAGTTTAATCTTTATCTTCATAGCTTAATGTATGTTATTTATGATTTTCAAAATAATATGAACTACCTTTTGATATTTTTTACGATCTAAATTAACAGTGTTCACTAGAAAAAAAACTAATAAATTTAACAATTATCTAACTACCTCGATAAAAAATTAATGATACTATATAAATCATATAAAATCATAGATTTAAGCTTTTAGAGAAAAATACACGGCTTGATGATGGAATGAAATTTTCTCATATTAAATTTTTCATAGAAACTGAATGTACATTTTTATTCGCAAACAAAAACTTTAAAAATCTTATAAAATAAAAATATTTTTCATCAATGTGATTTTATATAATAATATGCTTTTGGCGGTTATGTAGTCTCCTATATTTATCATTATATCTAATATCATCTGTCATATGTCAACCGTTTTGGAGTAAACTATTGAACACTGACAGTGACTTTTTCGGTTTGACAGCGAAACACTTATTGGGTCTATTTTTCGCCTTTGGCTGTATCGTATCGTTGTTTTGAATAAGTCTTCTAATGGCCCTCTTAGGCCTTTGCGTATATTTGAATATTTCTATCATTCCGTGTATGTATGTATTTTCTTTTTACACGCTTTTTATTAGGTTCAACTGTATGTTTGTAACCGACTCAATTGGGCGCGATTTTGAACCCACTTAAAACGGCCAGATTTCGTTCAAACTCCGCTGAATTATCGAGGACCGATGACAATACATAAATTTGATAAAAAATTTCCATTTATTAAATTTGCAAAATAAGATTTTTGTAAATTTATATAATTTTTTCATTTATCATCGATAAGGCAGGAATTGATGTTCATTTTAAATTTCAACCATTATCTTTTCAACCAAAGCGTGTTTTTTAGTATTTTTAACTACTTTTATTATTTGGAAGAGAATTCCAATATAGAAACAACTGTATTAATACACAAGTCAGTATAGTTAATGTCCCAGTAACGTAATCAAAGCCGCACTCCATCAATAAGGTATGATTGATAGCTGTGTGATTCACTGAAACACTGACGTCCGCGCCCACTCTTTACCTCACATCCATATTGTCGACTGTGTATTATTGTGACATAAATGAAATATCAATTTTACCGACTTTAAAAGTAGACAGTTGTTTGTTCTCTGGGATTAGATTTATTTACACTTATCCCATAAAAAGTAAATAATTGTTTCTACAAATTGGAGCTATGAATCAATTTATTGAATGGATAGTTTTCATTTTATAGCTAGTTAAGTTCAAAGACTTATCGCATTGCTATGAAAATACAATTTGATGTCTTAAATTGTAATTAGATAAATTAAAAAGTCAAACTGTGAAACAAATGGCGTTTAAAAATCTGTATGATAGTAGTTACCAGTGGGAGGCACCTTTGCACAGGATGCCGGCTAGATTATGGCTACCACAACGGCGCCTATTTCTGCCGTGAAGCTGTAATGTATAAGCATTACTGTGTTTCGTTCTGAAGGGCGCCGTAGCTAGTGGAATTACTGGGCAAATGAGACTTAACATCTTATGTCTCAAGGAGACGAGCGCAGTTGTAGTGCCGCTCAGAATTTTTGGGTTTTTCAAGAATCCTGAGTGGCACTGCATTGTAATGAGCAGGACGAATCAATTACCATCAGCTGAACGTCCTGCCCGTCTCGCTCCTTATTATCATAAAAAAAGTATTATTTTGTTTTTACTTTAAATGCAATTAAAAATGGATATATTAAAGATAATTGGATTCCCAGCGAAAAGTCCTATGATATTCCAAAAAAAAATTACCTGCCCTGAATATTTGATATTATTGACATGAAAAATCTCGATGTATTTTGTACCCTATTAGTATTCCTCTCAAATTTTCTAGCATTCAGCTATGTTTTGAAAAGAAATACTATAAACCTTTGCCTTTTGCCAGCGTTTGGTTCCCCATTCGCTTAATATGTGAATTATCATTACCTCAAATGACCGTCGTTACATTTAGCGGATCAATACATCGTAATAGAAAGCTTTGTGTACTCGGTTGACAAGTTCCAGTTTACAATGTAAAATTACACTTTGCACCACCGCCTCATCCATTCGGTCGCTGCGTCATAGCTGTCAATTATTCAAATAAACTATGCCTATAAAACAGCATATAATATGTTTCTTGGGTGCTAACACTTTATATTTTATTAGGTTATTTATTAGGTACCTACTTGGTAAAAATCTAAATACTAATTTCAAGTTCAGACTCGTCGCGGAATTTAAAAAACCAAATCAGTCTAAATAAATATCAAATTTTAGGTCAATGTATTTTATTCGCCCTGTCCTTCTCCAGGGCATAAAAAGAATAGGGAAGTCCCAAACCCAAGGGTGTCGTAAGAGGTGATTTAGGGCATTTACCAGTAGCCAGGCTTCTTATCAAAGGATGCCTCAATTATGGGTACAACGGTGCCTTTTCTGCCGCAAAGCAGTAATGTGTAAGCATTGTTGTGTTTCGATCTGAAGGGCGCCGAAGCTAGTGAAATTACTAGAAAATGAGACTTAACATCTTTTGTCTCAAGGTAATGCTGGGCGTATCAATTACCATCAGCTGAACGTCCTGCTCGTCTCCTCCCATGTTATCATAAAAAAATTCTCAGACTTACATAGAATAATTAAATTTTCTCTCAATCTCTCAGCCATTTTCAATCCATCTTTTGGTATAGGCGTCATAGTCAGAATGGGCCATTTCATCCAGTTGATTCAGTCATCCTTCCATTGCATCCGTGGTCTGCTTCTGGTTCTCTTTTCGTCGTAAGGCCTCCAAACCAGGAATGTTCCCCAACTCATTTGTTTGTCTTGCGGCTTCTAAGCATAATAATACCTACGATTTTCCTTTAAGTTTGCTCTCAGTAACTTGAATTTCTTAATGCCCAGGATACTCCTCGGTTCAGATGTTACATTAATTAAATTAAACCGTAATATGATAAACAAGGTCCTCCTAATAACATAATGCTTAAAGCCCACATCTCGGATACCCATTAAATAATATTAAATTAAAGTAAGGGAGAACATAGAATAGAATTTTCTATAGGTCCAATAATTACCCCACGTTAAACAAATATGTGGGTCCTGATGCATATCTATAAGAATCCTACAGTGATACCTATTTATTTATAGGTAGATTAAGTTAATGACACTCGTTATATATAAATACAACGTTTATTGTGTTTCGAAGCGTCTAATGATCACGGCATCAATTTACTTGTAGTGTGCAATCAGGGTAATATTACGCCTGAAGAGTCTTACATTTCATTCGATGAAATGGGACACCGTACAAATTTGTACACTGCAATATACACAGGTACATTATTGATGAAATACTGAAGTTTGTAATTGAGTTTCATTCTCTTTTCAAGCACCGAAATATGTGGTCCCTTTGTGATGAAAAGCATAAAAAACATATTATTTTTTATGAAATAGGAGTATCATCAAACACCAAAGTAATCCATTAAGAGTTGCTTCCATTGACGGTGATACCTATGTGATATTGACTAGGAAAAGCTGTCGTTGCGGATAAGTTTCGTTCCAGAGTTTTATTGTGCGTAAAAAAAATCTCAAAAAAAATAGTATTTCAAGGTGAATATCATTGTTGACATTTAAATTAAAAGATGTTTAGTTTATTTTCCAGTCAGGAAATTTAGAAATGAACAAGCTCATGAACAATAACATGAAAAGAACAGAATCAAAGGAAACAATGTTTTTTGGTTGTTGTATTTTTTGGGGTCATTAATTTTTTTTTCTGTTCTCTTTATATTAGTGTATTTGTTGTTGAACTATGGATGTATGTCTGAAATAAATCATTATTGTAAATATTATTATTTTTATATTTGATATTTTTTTAGCCTTTGGCTGGTTTGTCTGCCTTTACGGGTCAAAAACCAATTAAATGCATCGTGTGATGTGTTAAATTTATGTGTTGTGTGGAATCTCGTATTTGTCAATTTGCAAGAACTTTCTTGCGATCGGCATCTATTTAAGATGGTGGCTTTTTTATTATTATTTATTTGGAGTTTCGTTTGAGTATTTTGAACTCTCCCGGGTCGAGTAATAATCGCATTTATCTAGTTTTTTATATTCGTCATTGTGAAGCGTTTATAATTCGAAAACCTTAACAATTTTCACAATGTAAAAAAAATAACAACTAAAATGTGTCTCTAGCAAACTTTGTATGTTACAATAACCCAATTCTACAGTAATTCCATTTAAATTTTCCTGAGCGGAACCCCGAAGCTGTATTCAATTTATAGTTACAACGTTGCCTGAACACTACAGAGATTATGTAGCGCCCGTAGTAAGCAAGCAAGGTTCAAGCAACGATTAAAATTGCACGTCCTATCGCCCACCCTTGTTTAGGTCACTCCGGACTATCAACAAAGCCTCAACTCTGCACCACCTCGTTACGTGTCCGACATTGTTTAACTATATTCGCTATACTCACCCGCTTGCGCTTCAATTATTAAAACTTTAATAACCTAAAAGATACATAAACGCCCCGTTTTTGTGTTTGCCCGAGCCGATTGTGAATAATTTAACGTGAATATTTCACACGTACATGTTTGAAGCGGGCGCCGTGCGTGCGTAACAATGCCATTATGTTGTGAACAATATTATTGTTCATAGACAATACCAATTTACGCTTCGAGTGACAAAAGTCGGTCTGTTCATTATTCATAATGTCACAATACACATTTCATCTTTAGATTAATCAAACGTTCTAAGTAATAGGAGAGAGGAGTGCCGTTTGAACGGTTACAACGTCGATGGTTGTCTGTTGTGTCACCTACATTCGGGGTCGAGTATTAATTACATTGTCTAATGGACCGAAAGCGGTTTATTCTGCTACGCGTCCGCGGATGTGTGTCTAGCCTAATTGATCAAACCCACCCCTAAATAAATACTATTACATTGCGATCACTTTTTACTAAAACTAGACCACCAGTTATTTGGGCACATGAGCATTATGATGTTAAGGGGGCAAGACACTGCGAACTCTTCACCCTGTAATAAAATCGGTTTACAGTAACTGTACCATCAGCTTATAATAATGGAACCCAAGCAAAGGAAAGTGTCCTAAGCTAATTATACCTTATAAAGTATACTTTTCAAAATTTGTGTATTTTTTATTGAAATGTAATTTAATTAACCTCTGTTTCACATTATATTATAAACAGAATCAAAATTGATCAATTAAAAATCATAATTGATATTCTATACACAACCAACATTTATCAACAGTCAAATATCGCTTTCAGTAATGTGAGTTTCGCAGCCAACGTGACCGGAGTGCAGTTCTGTAATCAAAACTTTAAGCTCTTTATTTGTGAAGTAGTAAATCAGATAAATGATCAGTCCTCGTTGTTGTCCCTGTGCTTTTATTTTTATTTAAAAGCTCTTAATTGTATTTGTTCTGAGAGAGAGAGTCGCTCGGCCTTAAGTAGCTCTTACCAAGTAGTGTCACTGTTTGTTTTCATTCATTTCTTCGGCCATAATTAAACTAATGGCTCGAATACGGACAATTTTGACCTATTAGGTAATGACTGTGTCATATTTGAAGTTGATATAAATAATAGCAAAGGAAATACTATTTCTGAACTAAATTTAATTCGTTTTTATTCATATAATAAGAAATTAAAAAAAATACTTAAAAAAGAGCAAGTGGTAATGAATAAATTATATAACTATTCAATATTACACTTATTTATTTGAATTTTCAGCATTTAAAAGACTCATTATTTTCATTTATAATGAATTAAAATTTAAACGTGTGATGAAACTCACGTTAACCACACACATTATAAAATCTTCTTTAGATCTTTGCCCCTTCTATTGGTTCTAACTTCGTTCTCGTAGTTTTATTTTGTTTTTTTTTTTACATTTTCTTCGGCTTATAGTTGAAGCTCTCTTAAATAATATTACAATTGTCACAATTCTTTCTTCTCACTTCATTATAGTATTTCACTCCCTTCAATTTCAGCAATTAATACAACACATGTTGGCCCGGGAAACATTGTTTTGTCATATATTAACTATTGAATTGTCATATTATGTAATGAAATGTCATTGACTGAATTATGTTATTGCGAATATATAGGTCAAAAAATATAGGTTCCTGGTAAGTGATCATCAACATAGTATATATTAAACCTTCTCCGAAACACGCTGCATCTTATGGTATAAGTATTATCCCGATCAGTTCAGTAGTTTGCGCAGTATAACCAAGGAAAAAATAGGCTCTTCATTTATTAGTATAGAATATTATACATTTAACATCTCTATCATCTAGGTAGTTAAACCTTGATATGGATTCATATTCCCTGTAGAGCTACATCGAAAAAATCTGCCACGAGTAAAAAGACAAAATGTTGTCGTTAAACGACACCAAGTTTTATCACGAAGGTTTCATTATAATTTCACAAATTATTATGATAAACAAAAGACTCCACATTTGTCATGATTAATATTGTAGGCTCGGTATCATATACAAAAACTAGCAACACTATTTACAATTCCACAGGCGCCTCCGCAATACTTTATCGCTGACTGCTTTAAATATTTAGTGTGACGTGGTTACAACAAAAACGTTTATCTGGTCTCTGTGGAAAAACCGTCAGAATTAGCAACAGGGGCGGGCTTAAGGCGGACCGCACTAAATCCTTCTTTAAGAAGGCTTTGCTTAAACGAGTTCTAACGAGCTAGAGATAAAACAATTACCGGGCCAGTGATTAAGAGATGCCGGGGACACTTGTTACGTCTCCGCTGACGAAATCTCTGACGGGACCGTAGCCACTACTTAACATATATTTCAGTTCTTTAGCAATCGTGATCCAATGACTTTGTTAACGCTATAAATTTAATTATTACATATGATTTAAACGAACTTGTTCATGGTATGGTATAGACTTATTGAACCACGTGTTGCGGTTTGATTTGGAAGCAATGCATATTTCTGTACAGCTGCATTTAGTATTATTTAAGCATTTCCGTGTAGTAAAATATTCAAGCAACGATCAAAGTTGTACGTCTTATCGTCGACCGTCTTAAAGTCACTCCGGACTAGCAACAAAGACTCAACTCTTCATTATATCCGGTGGGGCAACTAAATACCGTACAAAAATATAAGGACGTGAAGCGCATAAAGGCATGAAAGGCATTTATTTTCTCAAAATAGATTCCTTTAGAATTATTTTTGATGTCATTTCTAATATACTAGATACTACTACCGCTTCGGAAACAAATGGCGCTCTGAGAGAGAAGAAACGCCGCAAGAAACTCTCCCAGCATTCTTTATTGCTCTCTTTTCAATAAAATTAAATATATTGTACAGTCATTTCTATGGCTATAAAATAATCATAACCTAGTCCCAAGCTGTCCGATCACTTAGATATTCAGCTGTGGAGTAATAGGATTTACGACAGAGCCATTTTTTTATAAAACATTTAAATTTATTTATAGATAATACAGTGGCTGGGACTATATTATAAAAGTGTATACATTTACCCTTAAAGTTATTATGTATCTTATGCAGATTGCACAATTCACTTTCAATTTATGAATTCGCCTACTAATCAAAGTTAACCTATTTTAACTTCAGTGCTCAGAATATTTACTATCTCAAAAAGAATACAAATTCACTTACTGAGATACATAAACTAACATAATACAGTTAACTTACATTCGTATTATTTAGAGCTGACCATGTAATTACAATTCTGTTCTTTAACACCCCATTCAATTATAATGATTTTACCTTGTAAATACATCTTAAATGGCGGGAAATGTTTGAAATTTGTAACATTATAAACGCGTTCCAATTTTGATTTTATAAAAATATGCCATTGGGAGGCTCCTTTGCACAGGATACCGGCTAGATTATGGGTATCACAACGGCGGTGCCTATTTCTGCCGTGAAGCAGTAATTTGTAAGTATTAATGTGTTTCGTCTGAAGGGCGCCTAGTGTAATTACGGGGCAAATGAGACTTAACATCTCAAGTCTTAAGTTGACGAGCGCAGTTGTAATGCCGCTCAGAATGTTTTGAGGTTTTTCAAGAATCGTGAGGGGCACTGCATTGTCATGGACAGGGCATATCAATTACCATCATCTGAACGTCCTGCTCGTCTCGTGCAGATTCGAACAATACTTCATATGCGACTGGACCTGCACTTCATAGAGTGCTAGAACATGGTTTCTGTTGCTATCCAAATGTGTAAAAGGCGACGAAAATTAAATGAATTTCTTTATTCATTTAGGTACAATTTGTACGCTTATGTAAGTATTTTTGATGCCATCCGTTCAAGAGACTATTAGGAGGCCTTGTTCTGAAGAGAACCAGCAAGTTTTATAGCAATATATCATTACGTAAATACACATATCAGTGGTTCCCCCCCCCCCCCACACAATCTCGATGTACGAACTCAACAAAAACAATTACGTATCGATGCGACCTCCTTCGTTTTCTTACGTGCTTTTCACATTACCATATAAGTTGAGCTATAAACGAACCAATCTATTCACGTCTACACATCAGGGGGTCCGCATTTGCATATAGAGCAGAAATTTATTAAATCTACAGCCAATATCCAGCTTTCCGACATTGAACTCTCACTTATTCATTGAGTTTCTGAAAATTTCATTGCTTTTGGTGACTTTCCTCGTATCTACCTATCATATACTTTCTAACCAATGGGAACCCTGACACTCAAATTAAAATTCAAATATTTTTATTCAAAATAGGATGTGACATCACTTATTGAAAGTCAAAAAATAACTACCACCCATTCCAAAATGAATGCCTCAGGCCTGAGAAGAATGGGCGCAACAAACTCAGCGGGCTTCTTTTTTCATCAAAAAATATGTTTACAAAGTAATATTGTACAATTAAATTTAATAGCCTGAGGGCGGTCGCTCCATTCCCAATACTATGGCTCCACTGTCTGGAAATTATGATGCGTTGCCTAAATATGCTGTTCATATTCAACAGCAATTACACAGGAGTATCTATAGTGTATTCGTTATCAATAAATTAATCATAGTGCCTTTTTTATATAATTGTTCCAGCTTATCCGTTTTTTTTTTAATGAAAATAAGGGACAAGACGAGCAGGACGTTCAGCTGGTAATTGATACGCCCTACCCATTACAATGCAGTGCCGCTCAGGATTCTTGAAAAACCCAAATATTCTGAGCGCCACTACAATTGCGCTCGTCACCTTGAGACATAAGATGTTAAGTCTCATTTGCCCTAGTAACTTAACTACCTACAGCGCCCTTCCGACCGAAACAGTAATGCTTAAACATTATATTTTTATTTTATATATAATAAAAATAATTATTTTTTTGAATATAGATAAATATCATAATTTTAGATTTACAAATATAAATATAAAACTAAATGATACACCTCCAGGCAAAACTTTTCTTTAAAACTATCCAATTATTATATCTTACGTTTTCTTTCCTAAAGTTTCATTTCGTTAATTCAAACGGTTTGCAGGAGACTCATTGTGCTGCGGGCATTTTCTGTGAAGTCCTTTCATTAGGGGACTGCAAACCTTCTCTCAACCCACAATGTTCCACCTATTATTAATTCAACTAATTTACTTTCGTATTTCCTCTTCTACATCTTAGAGTTCTTGTTGTTCTATTAATATATATGTATATATATACCAGTGGGAGGCTCCTTTGCACAGGATTCTGGCTAGATTTTGGTAAAAAGAGTAATGTTTAAACATTACTGTGTTTCGGTCTGAAGGGCGCCGTAGCTAGTGAAATTACTGGGCAAATGAGACTTAACATCTTATGTCTCAAGGTGACGAGCGTAATTGTAGTGCCGCTCAGAATTTTAGGTTTTTCAAGAATCCTGAGCGGCACTGCATTGTAAGCAGAGCGTAGCAATTATTATATTATAATTATTATTAATAATAATACATTATTATTTATCTAAGCGATATATATATATATATATATATATATATATAATATATATTTCGGTCGGTATTTATATCTTAATATTTTTTGTTAGTTATTATGTAATGGATGACAAGAATTAAAATTCAAAATATATAATAATTTGAAGAAAAAAACATTCGGTGCTGATTCATTATGGAAGCAAAGGAATACCTTACATTTAAGAGTTCCCGAGGGAGGGCGTTTCGTGTGTGAGCAGCGTGTTAATGCTATAAAAGTGAAAAGAAATCATTGAATTAAAGTAACCACGATTCCCTCATCGCATCAAAATACACGGTGTTCAAGTTATTTTCACTTCGCCATGCTCAATGGAAAAATAGTTCAATAAAAATACTAGTTTATAAAAAAATATTTGCCGGTCTTTCATCCGATATAAAATATGATGTACACTTTGTGCTAGTGAACGGGGCGCATAAAGCTCGCAGGAATGGGTTGAGTGCTGTTGCATTTTAATTAATTCCCTTTTCTATCGCGATGCGGTGTTATCAGCCTCCCGCAGGCGTCGTGGACAAACAAATTGCTTGCGCGAACGTAGCGATTTTGACACGCTCTCGTATTGTTATTTTTTGTTCCTTCCAGCCGATACTTCATTGATCTTGGTTTGTTTTAAACTTTATTGCTATGTATTAAGCACGATTCATTAGCGATCTGTAGTTTCATTCATTCAAAAGTATTTGGGGTTAGAAAAAATTATAAAGTAGGGTTTTATTTAACTTTTATCAGACTTTTGAACTCGAAGAGCTCAAAAACATAGAACTGCCAACTCTTTGAGCTCGAAGAGCTGAAAACGACACATTATATTTTTGAGCTCAAAGAGCTCAAAATCGTCATAACTACAATTCGAAGCATTTAGGTATGGAATTCGTGGGAAGTTGCAGGGTTGCGTTTTCATATGTTTTTTTTTTATTTTTCAAAAGTAATCACGGAGTAGTTTGTGAAATTTTTACCATAATTTGTACCATAATTGTCAAGTATATGACAACAAATTGTAACATAAGATGTAGAAAATTGTATTGTATAATATGATGTTGTGTAGTTTACTAAATAAATAAAATAAGTACTTCATTTATGAGAAATAATTATTGTTCGCAGGCACTCGACGGCCAGAACATCTACAACGGATGCTGCACCCTCCGCATCGACTATTCCAAGATGACTTGCCTGAACGTGAAGTACAACAACGACAAGTCGAGAGACTACACCAACCCCACACTGCCCTCGGGCGATGGTGACACCCACCAGCTGTTGACCAGTGAGTTGATGTCACTGCGAACTCGAATCGCCCTGGGCCTCGCATCCGGGAAGAGTTAGTCTCATACAACCTCCACTGAATGCTTTCGCACCCACAGTTTATCTCTTCTGTTCCGCACTTTTTAACCTGGATTTGCAACATTCATAATGGTAGTTTGGTCTTTAAGTAGTTGGGTATCAGCGTTCTTCTCTTGTAGATAGTAACTAATTATATTTCTGCGGTTTACCTCTTCAAACCAATTCTTCAAATCTTTTTTTTTATTTAATTCAGGGCCAAGGGCTTTTCGAATGAGTAGAATTTCTATAGTTTTAATTAAGATAAAGTAGTGTTTTACTAATTTTAAATTAATCTAATCTTATTTTTTTATTAATTTTAGATATAACGTTAATATTAAAGTCATGCAGAATCCTCTTGGATTAAATAATATCGTAATATGCTGCTCGGATGTAGCATGCCATCTCTTTATCTCGTTGATAATCAATTTCAAATGTATCCTTTGTGACTAATAACTTTTCATAAATCCTTATTGCACCGGAGAGGGTTGTAATATATAAGGATTACTCCGACATTGCCTATTTGTTCTGTAATGTCGCTTTACATTAGGGTTCGAGCAAAAACACATGCTTAATATAGCTTGTTTATGTTCAGTCTATTGTCTCTATTCTAAAACGCAACACTATAGCTTTCAAAAGTTTTGTGATAGCGATATTAACTCAAGTTGGGACAATTTGCGAAACTTAGTCAAAATTTTACCTTCTGCTTTTTAATGAATGTGCACTTAATTATTTTTTAACAATGTATTTTTAATATCTTCTTAATTAGCTTTTAAATGACTCTCAGTAAATATTTATATTTGTTAGAAAAAAAAACACATCGACATGTCAAGAATAATCAAACATGGCTCAGCTATGCCTTTACTACCTAATTACGGTGTAAACATTTCTGCCCTCGAAGCGAATTCTTCGGTCTGAGCTGGGTTTCATGAATTTTGGATCAGCGAGTATGTAGATGCGGCCATTGCCTCTGAGTAGAAGTACAATAATAATTGTGTTTTCAATTTTCAAAATTAAATCTTGATACATTTCTCTGACGCTCTTACGCTGAAAAGAAAACATCTTGAGATAACCTAGGGTTGTCGAGTCTAAAGAACTTTATGATAAGGGACGAGACGAGCAGGACAGCTGATGACAGTAAACGGCACTACAACAGCGCTCGTCACCACATAAGATGTTAAGTCTAATTTTCCCAGTAAGGCTTAACACTGCATCACACCAGAAATAGGCGCCGTTGTTGTACCCATAATCTAGCTGGCATCCTGTGCAAAGGAGCTTCCTACTGGAATACCAAAATAACCCCAGTAATGTAAATTGAGTGTATTTTTCCAGGTGGTGGTGTCTTGGCACCTCCGTTCTTAGGTCTGGGATCGGGACTGGCTTCGCCATACGGCGTTGGTGTCGGTGGAGTGGGTTTGCCAGCTTTTGGGGCTCTCACCTTGACCCCGGCATCGCCAGCCCTTCGAGCATTGGCCGCTCCGCCGCTACCCCTTGCTACTGTCCTCCTAGTATCAAACCTGAACGAAGAGGTTTGTACAATAGCAATAAAATACAAGCAGTCACTATAACTGATTTGCCACACTGTAGAATAAAACTTGCCGTTGAAACGATACTTTGTACATCTTAGAGTGAAATTTTGCACCGAAATGGAATTTGATAGATCAATTATAACGTTAAATTTATGCATTACGCTAACACAATAGCCGGTAACGTCTATTCGGAGCATTAATCATAATTGGGTTCACGCATCAACATAACACAACCAAGCCAGATAATTTATTTTAACTAATTCTGTCGGCGCGGACGTGGCGTTACGGGCTATTATTTATATATCTACTTAATTACTGAAACTCCTTGAATAAGTTGCTAATTTTATTTATAGATGATATTGTCGAATATCTTTTATGACTATATAATGCTATCTTTCTTTCTTTCCTGTTGTTTTAGATGGTCACGCCTGACGCTCTCTTTACCCTTTTCGGTACGTGTGCACATACATTCCGTATTTTATATTAAAACATTAATAAAAGAACTCCTGTGAAACTGCCTGGAAAACAAATTGTCAGCTAACATTCTAGATTTCTCTACTGATAACCGCATCCGTTGTCGTCGACGCTTTGCTTTTTAACACTCTCCATTCTAGATCATTCTACGCTTTATATTAACTTTGACAATTTGTATTTCAGACGTCCTAGCTGTAGATAGATAGGTTAGTTTGTTAATATATCTATTATGTTGCTTCCGAAGAAATCTTACATTAGATTCTAATCTAGATTCACAATTTTGTAGAATTATAATACCATTAGTTTTAATAATGTTCTGTATATTAACCAAATTCACTACAGATTAATGGACAAATCGTGTTATCAGTTATACTATTTTCTTAATTAATTAGAATTTTTTACGATCGGAAGCTTTCGTGACCTAATAGTGTGTTTCTCACTTTTATTTCCGTCTCTATTATTTCAATATAACATTAATTAGATTTAAAATTTATAAATTCTAAATTTCTACTAGCCGTAGTTTTTAGCGTACCCAACAATTTAATTTGTATATGAATGTTAAATCATAATCGAAATATGTTTCAAAACACAAAAACTTATTCAACATTTTTTTATTGTTTTGTCTCTCCATTATCAGCTGGAAGACGTCCACTGCTGGACAAAGGCCTCCTCCAAATATTTCCACGACGATCGGTCCTGCGCTGCCCTCATCCAACGTATTCCGGCGATCTTGACCAGGTCGTCGGTCCTTCTTTTTCATCTCATTATCTTGACTTTATATAACTTAAACAATTCTATAATTATTATTTGAATAAATAAAGTTGGGGAAGCTATGTAAAAGACAAACACTCACATTGTTCCGTACGTAAAGGAGTGCTTTATGATTTAGGCGTGTATGGTGATGTGCAGAGAGTGAAGATCCTTTACAACAAAAAAGATTCAGCCCTAATTCAGATGGCGGAACCTCACCAGGCCCATTTAGGTAAGTGATCCTAATCTCGTATAGAATAGAGCACATTTTTAAATCTCCTCTGTTTAGAAACATTAAACCTTTGTATTCACGGTATTGTGAATCGGAATTATGAAGTGCCAGTTGATTCTTGACAAGCAGATACCTCACTCAGTTCATGCTTCGAATAGTAAAAACAATTTCGCTTCGGTGGAGATCACGATACGTGGAATCATTCGTTGGTTCCTAAGTTGGACATCATTATATTCTCATGCAATTATAAGTAATGTTCGCTAATAATTGATTTTGTACTATGTCATTATCGTTTGACATCTAAATTTATATTCGAGTCCCGCATCGTTCATAAAATTGTGTTTTTCAAATTTTATTTGTGTATTAATTCTAGAATTGTTATCACTTTAAAACATAACAAATTCTTTATATTTATAAGAGCGACATCTCAAGTAAATTTCCTAGTATGAGAATATTTGGGGTTGAGCACGTTATCAACTGTTAAGTAGATCCTGTAGATGAAGCCACAACCTGAGAGTTGAACAATGCATACAAGATTTTATGACGATACGTCACTCGAACGGTTAGCTCAGTTGGTTAGGGCACCGGTACGGAACGCCGGAGGTCGTGGGTTCGAGTTCCGCATTGTTCATAAAATTTTGTTTTTCAAATTTTATTTGTGTATCTAAATTAATATTTCTTGATTCTTTGTTTTTAATTGATAATCAGGCTTACTATACTTATAATATATAGTACATTATATAGAGGAGAACGATGCATGGTTCTTGTCCAGTTCTGCGCAGGCCACCAAAAATTGTATAATTTTTGATTAGATAAGCTAAGTTGTTATATTATTTAAAAGATGGGCTGGGAGTTTCTTATCACTTCTTCTCTCCATTTCCAAAGACGCTTTACGAACTGATGTAGCTTCATGACGTTTACTAGTTAGTGTTGTTGCAATATGTTATGTTATTGTCACTCCCTGTGATAAATAAATATATTTCTATTTCTATTCAAATTCTTTTAGGTGTAGATAGCATTATCAGCGAGTAACATGATATATAAATTCTAGATACTTAATTGTATTTACTGAAATATTGAACTCCTTTTGAAGCCTTTCGATGGTTTTTTTACAGTTTTAAAGCGTCCGCAGGTGGGCACGTTTTTTAATCCATACTAAATACATTGTGACGATATATCAGCAATTATTTCTCTTGCCGTTTTTAAGGCTGTTATAAAAGACTAGCTGAGACCCAGCGACGTCGTTCGCGTACGTATTTTTATACCTTGGGTTACATTACTGGACTTTTAGTAGGGATCCCTAAATTTTTGAAAACGTAATATAGCCTTATAACACCCGGGGATAATGTAGCTTCCCAACAGTGAAAGAATTATTCAAATCGGTTCAGTAGTTGCGGAGCCTATTCAATGCAAACAAACAAACAATCAAATATTTCCTCTTTATAATATAAGTATTGATAAAAGATCTTTTAGAGCAGTAGTGTGTCTCCAAATGTTGTGAGTTATATTGAGTGTAAATTCTGCTAAGATTAGTCTATAATCAATTCGGCATGTGTTTGCCTCTACACGAGGCATCCTCCGGAGATGTTGAATCGACAAATTCTTTACTCTTAATAAAACTCGCCACATTTGGATAATTATGGATTTCCGTAAAATAACCCTTAATTATTCAAGATTTTTTTTAGTAGTGTGCCTGCCTACATCTTTGGGAGACAGATGTGAATGTAACCTTATAAAAATGTTTACCTTCATACTGATAATGTCAAAATTGGATTATTGGGAGCAATGGATGACCAGTTGCACATATAAATGCGTGTTTTCCAGCCATGACACACATGGACAAGCTGCGAGTGTTCGGGAAGGCGATGCGTGTGATGCTGAGCAAGCACCAGACCGTTCAGCTGCCCAAGGAGGGACAACCAGACGCTGGACTTACACGGTAACTATATTTCATATCGATTAAAAAGAGCGCAAAAAAAAATCCGGAGAGTTTCTTGCGCCGCTTCTTTTCTCTCAGAGCGCCATTTGTTTCCGAAGCGGTATTAGTATCTAGTATATTGGAAATGACATCAAATAGAATTCTAAAGGAATCAATTTTGAGAAAATAAATGCCTTTTTATGCCTGACAGACATTCCATCCATCTTATACATTTATTATATACTAGCTGTTACCCGTCACTTCGTCCGCGTTTAAAAGTTACTTTGGGCATTTTTATTTTTATTTTTAGAATAATCTTCAAATAATACACATATAATCTGCTCTTTCCGCTCTTCTATGATACGGCGTATATCCCTTGTCATTGTGAACAGTCTCTTTAATAGTATTTCCCTGTGAACGTTAATCTCCTATTTCATTCCCATGTAGGTCAAAGTTTCAAAAATGCTCGAAATTATCTCTTATCAAGCGCCTAAATACAACGTTTCATGGTTTTAATATCGATAATGACGAATTTCCATACAAACTACCATAATTTTTTGGTGTTATGAAATATTTTATTTACAAATTCATATTTTACAGTAAAATTAAATAACAGTATGTTATTTATTATGTACAGAACAACGACTGTCGGGTCACCTAGTAATAGGAAGTAGGTATATATTTTGATGACTTAATAATATCATAATGAATGACCATTTTGCAATCTATTAATCCCGCAATTTTACTCTGTCGTAAATTTCCTTTAATTTCTCGGTGAAATCAAAAGCGAGCATTAAAGATTCATTATAGGTATAAACTGGATGCAAGAAGGTGATAAACTTTTAATACATTGTGGAGTTCAAAGATTAAAAAGAAAAAAAGGAAGCACAGCCTAAATAATTTAAAAATCGCATTTTAAGTTTTGGTACATTTTAATTCTAACATTTAACACTACAATTGCGCTCGTATGATGCTGCGTATGAGACTTGCTCAGTTATTTCACTAGCTAAGTCACCCTTCAGACCGAGCCACAATAATGCTTATACATTACTGCTTCACAGCAGAAACAAGCGCCCTTGTGGTACCCAAAATCAAGCCGGCATCCTGTGGAAAGCAGCCTCCTACTGGTTATGATGTCATCTGAAAATTGTCAAATGGTGCAACTCATTTTTTGCCTAACCAGTACATGTTTGTTATTGCTAAAGTTAGTTGTTGCAACTCAGCCTTAATGTTACTCCGATACAGTTATAATTATCGCTTATAAAACTGGATCATTCAACGACTGTTAATATTGTTGTTACAGTGACTATTCTCAAAGTCCGCTGCACAGATTCAAGAAGCCAGGAAGCAAGAACTATCAGAATATTTACCCACCAAGCGCTACCCTCCATCTCTCTAACATACCGTAAGTCATTTACGTTAGGTGATTTTTTTTATTCAACTTTTTTTTTTGTTATATAGCAACGGTTAGGTGATCAAGCGAATATCTATCAGATCTATTGAATAAGGCGTTACTTTGCGGAAATCCATAACTATACAAATTATTTAAGTTTTCTTTAGTGTTAATTCCGCCAATATTTGTCTTTAAAACAATTCGACACGTGTTTCGCCTCTACACGAGGCATCCTCAGGACGTGTTGTCTCGCCAAAATCTGGCACGAGACCCCAGTTCCAGTTAACACTAAAGAAAACTTAAATAATTTGTATATCTATCAGATCTTTTGTAATGGAACATCAAAGTAATTGTTTTTTTTTTCAATAAGAGACGAGACGAGCAGGACGTTCAGCTGATGGTAATTGACACGCCCTGCCCATTACAATGCTGTGCCCCTCAGGATTCTTGAAAATCCCAAAAATTCTTAGCGGCAGTACAATTGCGCTCGTCACCTTGAGACATAAGATGTTAAGTCTCATTTGCCCAGTTTTTTTCACTAGCAACGGCGCCCTTCAGACCGAAACACAGTAATGCTTACACATTACTGTTTCACAGCAGAAATAGGCGCCGTTGTGGTACCCATAATGAAGCCGGCATCCTGTGCAAAGGAGCCTTCCACTGATTTATATATTGTTATGTAATAAAATTAAACTATTTGTGTTATTTACAGAGCCACGGTTGCTGAGGATGAAATCAAGGAGGCGTTCGCTAAACGTGGCTTTACAATTAAAGCGTTCAAGTTCTTCCCGTGAGTTTATTTAGTTTTATTTTGTCATAATGACTTTTTGTTATAAATAAAAGTAGTGTGCAAAAATAAAATTTGGAAAAAGTATAAATAATAAAGGCGCGTACGAAAATGAAAATCCGACCTGTTGGTTAAAGTTGTTCCAAAATTGCTGTCTGCGTGTTTGACTGTTTCTCAAACCCCAGACCGTTGAAATTTTAAAAGAGTGAGTGTGTAAGAGCAATACTATAACAAAAAAAACTATAAAAACGAAGATAGCTAATTCCAGATTTACAATTTTTTACATATATTAGTTATACCGCCCTCTTTCGTTTTAATAAAGTATTCATAAATTGTATAGTGTTATATACAATGACGTTCTATATTCATTTGTGGACATATCATTCGCAGTCTAATAGCGTTAACGGCAGGTGTGCTTATAAGACAATGTAAGCACACTTTTCTTCTTACTAGTGTGTCAACTGTAACCGTCCGAATCAAACCAGAACTGAATAAATGGTTAACATTGCTGCTTATTGGCCAAGAATGCGGCAATGTAGCTGTCTCTAACGTATTCCGGCTATCTTGACCAGATCGTCGGTCCATCTTGTGGGGGGCCTACCAACACTGCGTCTTCCGGTACGTGGTCGCCAATCGAAGACTTTACTGATCCAATGGCCGTCTGTCCGTTGAACTGTGTGCCCTGCCCACTGCCACTCCAGTTTCGCAATCATTTGGGCTATGTCAGTGACTTTGGTTGTCCTACGGGTCTCCCCTCATTTCTGATTCGATCTCGCAGGGAAACTTCGAGCATAGCCCTCTCCTTTGCCCTCTGAGCGACCATTAGCTTTCTCATAAGGCCCATAGTTAGCGACCACGTCTGCGTACCGTAAGTCATCACTGGCAACACACACTGCTGTCGAAGCTTATTACGGTGTAGTTAGTGGAATAGTCCATATTTCGGATTTTTTATGCGAAGTGATTTGTCTATATGTATATAGTGAATATATTAATCACATATTTTTAAATTGCAGGAAGGATCGTAAAATGGCTCTTGTGCAGCTGCCCTCCATCGACGACGCTGTCGCCGCTCTCATCAAGATGCACAACTACCAACTCTCAGAGTCCAATCATCTCAGAGTTTCCTTCTCCAAATCAAGTATTTAAAGTATCCCACACACTCCCTAAGGAATATCACACGTTGGTCGCGTTTCGCCCTAATTAGAGATAACGCATCAGATTTTGTTGCCATCTTGGCTGAAATGTAATTGTTTTGACATAAATTTGTTTTGTAATTGCAACAAAATTTGATGATCGGCGAACGCGCGACTGTACCTCTCTCATACTCGACAACTTGACTCGACTGAATTATATTGTATCTTCATTACGCTTACTTGGAACAGTTAAGAGGTTAAGTGCTACTCTACTTCCCTAGTGTTACGTCTTTAGGGTAGCGACATCTAACGGCAGCTCCTAGTACTAACTCACTATTTTTATCTACCCTCATCTAGCTATGATTTGTAAAAGAGAGTATTTATATTTGGTGTGGTATTTCATTCCGTGTATATTATTGATATTCTTTTATTTTTTTACATAGATATTATACTTTCCAAGTGATTTTTCGATAATTTCTTTCGATGATGCAGATCGCAATGTGATTGCGTTACAGTTATTTGCAAACTACAAGGATCATAGGCAATGTTAAACATTGCACTCGTTACGCCCGTGTTTCTATTTCGCATTATATTATATTTTATTCATAACACGTTGAGGCCACGTATCAACATATTATGTTTGATGTCACATATTATAATTTGCAGTTATCACTGTAAAATAGTTTATTAACATATTTATCTATTTCAATGTGCACAATTGATTAATGCATTTTTAAGTACCTAGGTAAAGTTTTGTGCGCATACACATTTTATTTTACTGAACGAAACACTGTTTAAAAATGTGTATGTGTGTGCAATATTAGTTGTTACGATTTTATTAAATTTAAGGTTATATCATCTTCAACCGGTTAAATCCGGTTCTTCACTTACATTTCTTTGTTAATTGTAGTTATTTCGATTAGTTAGTGTAATCACATCTTTTGTATTACTTAGTTGTTAAATGATAACGGGATAAGCCCACGCGTTTGAACATGGTCGTATACTATGACGTCACTAAAATGGCGGTTGTCCTATTCTCAAAGAGCTGGGGTTATATAAACGCGCACGTGGATTCAGGTGACGAATTAGTGACATGATGCATTTATTTGATGTTAATTTATATTAATGGTAGCTACAATAAATGCTCGTGCATTCTTCACTTCACTAGGCTATTTATAATTTAATTTGTATAAAACTTGTTTATCGTACCTATTGTAATGTGGAACGACATATTAATTTACTGGAGGAAGTTTATTAGGCTCACACTGTTGTCGTAATTGTCTGGTCTTCAGTAAATTAATTTACAGCGTCGTTTGGCTGCTACGTAACTGAAGTATTTCCAAGATCTGATCTACCTTTCTGCATGTTTTGTCTTACATTCACACTGTATCGTAAATACAGCAGTATTTTAGCTCATTGATATACTCATCTTTAATTGTAAATAGTTTCCCAAACACTTCAATTATTCTCGATTGGTCTCTCACACATCTTTGCCTTCTTAAATTTAAATGCGTCTAGTCCAAACAAAAGGATATTTAGTTGTGAATTAGGTGAAAGCTCGAAATGTGCGCCATATCCAAGTCTGGTGAAGCTAAATATTGGTCAAGCAAGCTATTCAGTGCTGTGTTGTGCTCAAGCTGTTAGGACCAGTCGTAGGTGTTCAGTTACACGTCCAAACAATGTGATTAGGCAAACATGCGTGAAACAGAGACCTGATTATGACGAATAAGGCGCCGTTTGAATCGGCGATATAATATCAATTATCTAATGATAAGGGTATCACGTCCCCCACAAGCCGTAAACGGTTTATTTGTTCCATATTCCGGTTAGAGTTGGCAAGTGGCGACGAGGGTTCTTTTTCCCCAGAATCGTGAAAATATCGCTTCGAACATATCCTCTTTGTCACAAATAGTCCAAGTCGTTAGATATATTTACACTATAAAATTGTATCGTAATTATACATCACGTATGGATTAAAATTAACATAAAACTAGAGCTTAGTAAGAAGAAATTAAAAAAAAATAATAGTTTTCTCTAAATCGTAAGGTATAAGGATATGTAGAGTTTTGTTCTGGTATCGTGTTAGTCGGCAACGGTAAGCAGTAAGTATAGGTCGGTATAGATAATGTTAGGTGACCAGGGTGAGGTGATATTTTGCGCATTTTTGAATGTATTTTACTCAAGCGGTACAGAGGCAACGCTGTGCCTGATGAAATGAACTGCAAACGAGTGGCGAGGGTTCGGTTCTGTTTGACGCGATCGCGGCCGGAGGAACACGTACCTATTTATAATTATTATAATCAATTGTTAAGGTAAAGAGATTACATATCTAACTATACTCATCGAAGAACGCTACACACTTACCATTCGACACTTCAAGCCAGATTGTTTTAAAACTACCCGCAAATTAAACTTATTTGATATTTCGCTTGCGCTCAAACTATAGGTCGGTGTGTATCGTTCACGGGCCTAAAACTATCCTCAATAAACTGGTATTGACTAATAGATAATCTATAGGAATCTATGTGTTTAGAAAAGTATTTTAAAATATTTAGGATAATTATATATCGCTAAGGTAATAAAAAGTTATTAATTAAATCAGTGTTTAGAATGAGATGCCAAATTTAAAGTCAATACACATTATTTTAGGTAAATCGTAAATTAATTAACTAATCTTAACATTTATTAAAGAGTTGATGAAAAATGTTACAGTTGAATTATATTTGAGAGTTTTATTAAGCGCAGTGTATGCAATTTATTCATTGTAAGTGAAAATTGTTTCAATTTGTTGGTTAAAGTTATGCGTTGAGAAAACAATGTGAATGTTGGTTTTCATGTATCTTTCAATAAACATTTTGTCTTCGGATTCCCGCTTTTATCCTAATTCGTTGTATTTGAACTATTTTATCTTTTCTTAGACGTTTATTGCTTGTTTAACATAATTCTTAAGTCATATCTCTCCATATCAACTTTATACAACTCGCTTTTGTCTTCTTAATATAACTTTAAGCTTACGGTTATCTATCATATTATGTAACAACATAATTCAACATATCAATAGTAACTTTGGGTAAGGCGCATCTATTTTGTGTTTTTCGAAACATTTTTTTCTTTTGTTGTTTAACCTTAGTATAAGTTTCGATGTATTTCAAACGTCGATCTATTTTCTTATTTTATTTAGATTAAGCTCTCATGTGTTTAATTTCATTCTATTTTTTTCCTTTATTAAAATATTATCATTATAATATGCTTTTTTTCTTTATTTTTCCTTATCCAACCCACTTACAATAAGCGATGCCAAACCGTATGCCTTGTACTATTTATAACTTAATGAATATCTCGATACATTTCAATATCAATATTTTTGTGTATCTCTAAATAATTAACTGACTTTTAATATTTTTCTGAAAAGGTTCAAATATGTATATAAACATAAAAATTTGAATGGGATCAATATAATGGAAGGATGCATTCTATTACATCCTACTCTAGGCATACTCAGACATTAGATGTAACTATCCTGTCATGCTAACGTTTCAATAGTAAGAAATTCTTCGTGTTTGCCCTTCGTTGATTCTAACTTACAACTCGAATGAATTTATAATGATTACAGGTTGTTAAGTAAATGTGAAGGGAGTAAGGGACTGTTTTGCTAATCAATAATGCGTTGTATATTATCAAATGGAGTTAGCACAGGGTATATATTTATATGATCATCCCTGCTCAGGATGGTTAGTCCGTGCCACGTCCCTTATTCCGAATGTGTTGAAAGAACTGAATCATTTCATATTGAAACGTTGAATTAGACATGTTTAACTATAACTGCCAGTTGATAGGTTGTTTGTTTGTACATCTGTTATATTTTTTAAGCAACACGAGGCACTCTACTGCGTTCTGATCAATTTGAGAAATCTAGAAATTGGCAGTTATTTGTGTTGATTATTCCAGTGTAAATACTATATACACTACTTTATAAACAAAATATTCTAGTATTTATTACAGATTTAACTACATAATCATTACTTTAAGATTTATTAGATAAATAATCCTACTCAGACAGTAGTTGTTCTAGTAATTAATTAGATGAAAATTTAAAAATAACCTCGTAGATAATTATGTACTACCCACATTTCTTTTTAGAATCGGTTCATTCGTTTATTATTAAAATGGTGTGCAAATTAAAGGGTTGTGTGTAAAGTTAACATAGTTTAATAGATGTATACAAACAGTCTGTGTGCCGAGATGTTATGTCACCATTTTATGTAAAGCACATCTGTTTATTTTATCTGTGAATAAAATATTTGACGAAATGCTTGTATTTTATTTACATTATTTTTTTCTTATCAATTAAGGTATAAACAGCGCCGGCCTACCTATAGTATACTTTAGATCTGAATAGAACGGGCGTAAGAAGCTCATTCTTATAGAAGGTACCTAATAATGTGTTAAGTTAGCCAGCTAATACGGTTCATTATGGTACTACAACAGTAACCTTGGCTAAACAAGGGGAACGTGACACTATGACTCCTTTTGATACTGCAACAGCCACCGTGATAAACTAGGCAACGTTTCACAATGGTTTATTCTGATACTTTAATAGCAACCTTGCCAAAACCCAGGCATGTGACACTGTGGCTCACTCTGATACTGCAACAGCAAGCTTGCCAAAACCCAGGCATGTGTCACTATGGTTCATTCTGACACTGCAACAGCAGCCAAGGCTTTTGGCAAGCCATAACCCGGGCACGTGACACTATGGCCCATTCTGATACTGCAACAGCCACCGTGACAAACTCGGCAATATTTCATTGTTGTTTGTTTTGATATTATAATAACCACCTAGCCAAAAGTCAGGCATGTGGCACTATGGCTCATTCTGATACTGCAACAGCCACCGTTACAAATTAGGCAACGTTTTACTATGGCTCATTCTGATACTGCAACGCAACCTTACCAAAACCCAGGCATGTGACACTATGGCTCATTCTGATACTGCAACAGCAACCTTACCGAAACCCAGGCATGTGACACTATGGCTTATTCTAATACTGGAACAGCAGCCTTACCAAAACCCTGGCACGTCACACTGTTGTTCATACTGATACTATAACAGCAACCTTGTCCGAACCATGGCACGTGAGTCCTGACACTATAGCCCATTCTGATACTGCAAGAGCAACCTTGCCAAAACCAGGCATGTGACACTATGGCTCATTCTGATACTGCAACGGCAACCTTACCGAAACCATGCATGTGACACTATGGATCATTCTGATACTGCAACGGCAACCTTACCAAAACCATGCATGTGACACTTGGCTCATTCTGTTACTGCAACGGCAACCTTAACAAAACCCAGGCACGTGACATTATGGTTCATTCTAATACTGCAAGAGCAACCTTACCAAAACCCAGGCATGTGACACTATGGCTCATTCTGATACTGCAACGGCAACCTTACCAAAACCATGCATGCGACACTATGGCTCATTCTGTTACTGCAACGGCAACCTTACCAAAACCATGCATGTGACACTATGGCTCATTCTGATACTGTAACAGCAACCTTTCCTAAACCTAGGCACGTGACACTGTGGCTTATTCTGATACTGCAACGGCAACCTTACCAAAACCTAGGCACGTTTCACTGTTGTTCATACTGATACTATAACAGCAATCTTGTCCAAACCCTGGCACGTGAGTCTTGACACTATGGCTCATTCTGATACTGCAACAGCAACCTTGTCAAAACCCAGGCATGTGACACTATGGCTCATTCTGATACTGCAACGGCAACCTTTCCAAAACCCAGACACGTGACACTATGGCTATATCTGATACTGCAAGAGCAACCTTACCAAAACCCAGGCATGTGACACTATGGCTCATTCTGATACTGCAACAGCAACCATACCAAAACCCAGGCATGTGACACTATGGCTCATTCTGATACTGCAACGGCAACCTTACCAAAACCTAGGCACGTTTCACTGTTGTTCATACTGATACTATAACAGCAACCTTGTCCAAACCCTGGCACGTGAGTCTTGACACTATGGATCATTGTGACACTGCAACAGCAACCTTGCCAAAACCCAGGCATGTGACACTATGGCTCATTCTGATACTGCAACGGCAACCTTTCCAAAACCCAGACACGTGACACTATGGCTATATCTGATACTGCAAGAGCAACCTTACCAAAACCCAGGCATGTGACACTATGGCTCATTGTGATACTGCAACAGCAATCTTTCCAAAACCTAGGCACGTGACACTATGGCTTATTCTGATACTGCAACAGCAACGTTTCCAAAACCCAGGCATGTGACACTTTGGCTCATTTTGATACTGCAACGGCAACTTTACCAAAACCTAGGCATGTGACACCATGGCTCATTCTGATACTGCAACAGCAACCTTTCCAAAACCTAGGCACGTGACACTATGGCTTATTCTGATACTGCAACAGCAACCTTGTCAAAACCCAGGCACGTGACAGTATGGCTTATTCTGATACTGCAACAGAAACCTTGTCAAAACCCAGGCATGTGACACTATGGCTCATTCTGATACTGCAACGGCAACTTTACCAAAATCCAGGCATGTGACACTATGGCTCATTCTGATACTGCAACAGCAACCTTTCCAAAACCTAGGCACGTGACACTATTGCTTATTCTGATACTTCAACAGCACTCTTGTCAAAACCCAGGCATGTGACACTATGGCTCATTCTGATACTGCAACGGCAACCTTTCCAAAACCCAGACACGTGACACTATGGCTATATCTGATACTGCAAGAGCAACCTTACCAAAACCCAAGCATTTGACACTATGGCTCATTCTGATACTGTAACAGCAATCTTTCCAAAACCTACGCACGTGACACTATGGCTTATTCTGATACTGCAACAGCAACCTTTCCAAAACCCAGGCATGTGACACTATGGCTCATTCTGATACTGCAACAGCAACCTTTCCGAAACCCAAGCATGTGACACTATGGCTCATTCTGATACTCCAACAGCAACTTTACCAAAACCCAGGCATGTGACACTATGGCTCATTCTGATACTGCAACGGCAACCTTACCAAAACCTAGGCACGTTTCACTGTTGTTCATACTGATACTATAACAGCAACCTTGTCCAAACCCTGGCACGTGAGTCTTGACACTATGGATCATTGTGACACTGCAACAGCAACCTTGCCAAAACCCAGGCATGTGACACTATGGCTCATTGTGATACTGCAACAGCAATCTTTCCAAAACCTAGGCACGTGACACTATGGCTTATTCTGATACTGCAACAGCAATCTTTCCAAAACCTAGGCACGTGACACTATGGCTCATTCTGATACTGCAACAGCAACCATACCAAAACCCAGGCATGTGACACTATGGCTCATTCTGATACTGCAACAGCAACCTTTCCAAAACCCAGGCATGTGACACTATGGCTCATTCTGATACTGCAACAGCAATCTCTCCAAAACCTTGGCACGTGACACTATGGCTTATTCTGATACTGCAACGGCAACCTTACCAAAACTTAGGCGCGTTTCACTGTTGTTCATACTGATACTATAACAGCAACCTTGTCCAAACCCTGGCACGTGAGTCTTGACACTATGGCTCATTGTGATACTGCAACAGCAACCTTGCCAAAACCCAGGCATGTGACACTATGGCTCATTCTGATACTGCAACAGCAACCTTGCCAAAACTTAGGCACGTGACAGTATGGCTTATTCTGATACTACAACAGCAACCTTGTCAAAACCCAGGCATGTGACACTATGGCTCATTCTGATACTGCAACAGCAACCTTGTTAAAACCCAGGCATGTGACACTATGGCTCATTCTGATACTGCAACGGCAACCTTACCAAAACCCAGGCATGTGACACTATGGCTCATTCTGATACTGCAACAGCAACCATACCAAAACCCAGGCATGTGACAGTATGGCTCATGATACTGCAACGGCAACCTTACCAAAACCTAGGCGCGTTTCACTGTTGTTCATACTGATACTATAACAGCAACCTTGTCCAAACCCTGGCACGTGAGTTTTGACACTATGGCTCATTGTGATACTGCAACAGCAACCTTGCCAAAACCCAGGCATGTGACACTATGGCTCATTCTGATACTGCAACAGCAACCTTGCCAAAACTTAGGCACGTGACAGTATGGCTTATTCTGATACTGCAACAGCAACCTTGTCAAAACCCAGGCATGTGACACTATGGCTCATTCTGATACTGCAACGGCAACCTTACCAAAACCCAGGCATGTGATACTATAGCTCATTCTGATACTGCAACAGCAACCTTAACAAAACCCAGGCATGTGACACTATGGCTCATTCTGATACTGCAACGGCAACCTTACCAAAACCCAGGCATGTGACACTATGGCTCATTCTGATACTGCAACAGCAACCTTTCCAAAACCTAGGCACGTGACACTATGGCTCATTCTGATACTGCAACCTATAATGCATATTTTATGTCACCCGTCATTCAATCTGGAATCTGTATTTTAAAATGTCTTCATCTGTTGTATTGATACAAATGCCAAGCAAAAATTCATAATATGTCTATGTCATCCCTTTGATGGATTGAAAAAAAAGATCCTACGATAGGTTATTGAAATACCCAAAACAACGAATATATTTAATTATCCCAGACTGTCACAATTTACGGTTGTGAACAAAATATACTTAATAAATTTTAAATATGTCTTCACAAAATGATATTTGGATATTTTCGTTGGACGTCAGGAAGTCGAGCGGGCCGGATGGCATTTCTCCAATCGTGCTTAGAACGTGTGCCCCTGAGTTCACGCCGGTGCCAACGCGTTTATTCCGGCACTCTTATTCCAAAGGCGTAGTCCCTGACTCATGGAAGTCAGCCCTTGTCCATCCGATCCAAAAAAAAGGAGACAGTTCGGATCCGGCAAACTACAGGCCTATTGCTATTACCTCCCTGCTCTCCAAAATCATGGAGAGCGTAATTAGCCGTCAGCTCTTGGTATACCTAGAGGGTCACCAGTTGATCAACGACCGACAATACGGGTTTCGCCATGGTCGGTCGGCAGGTGATCTTCTGGTATACCTAACACATAGATGGGCTGCGGCTATTGAAAGCAAGGGGGAAGGCCTGGCAGTTAGCCTGGATATAGCGAAGGCCTTTGGTCGTGTATGGCATAAGGCGCTCCTCTCTAAACTTCCATCATTTGGGCTTCCCGAGAGCTTGTGCAAGTGGACCTCCAGCTTCCTCACTGGGCGCAGCATACAGGTCGTTGTCGACGGACATTGCTCGAACCCGAAGCCCGTGAATGCTGGAGTGCCCCAAGGCTGTGTGCTATCTCCTACGCTGTTTCTTCTGCATATGAATGATATGTTGGACACCTCCAACATTCATTGCTATGCAGATGACAGCACTGGTGATGCCGTATACACGGGCCATGCACGTCTCTCTCGGGAAATCGTCGACCAGTGTCGGGAGAAACTTGTGTCTTCTATCGAGTCCTCTCTTGAGAAGGTCGCGAAATGGGGTAAATTGAACCTTGTCCAATTTAACCCCCAGAAGACTCAAGTTTGCGCGTTTACCACTAAAAAAACCCCATTTGTCGCATCACCGCTCTTCGACAACACTTCCCTAAAAGCCTCGCCTAGTATCGGAATACTGGGTCTCGAAATCTCGAGCGATTGCCAATTCCGTGGCCATCTGTAGGGCAAAGCCAAATTGGCTTCAATGAAACTGGGCGTCATTAATAGAGCACGGCAATACTTCAAGCCGGCCCACATTCTAGCGCTGTACAAAGCGCAGGTCCGGCCACACATGGAGTATTGCTGTCATCTCTGGTCTGGCGCACCCCAGTATCAGCTCGATCCATTTGACCGCGTGCAACGCAGAGCAGCGCGAATTGTCGGGGACCCAGTACTCTGTGAACGGCTGGATCACTTGGCGTTACGTAGAGACGTCGCTTCATTGTGTGTCTTCTACCGCATTTATCACGGGGAGTGTTCCGAAGAGCTGTTTTACCTAATTCCTGCCGCCGAATTCCACCTTCGCACGACACGCCACAAGTTAGGATATCATCCTCACCATCTGGATGTGTGGCGGTGCTCCACAGTGCGGTTTACAAGGAGCTTTCTTCCACGTACTACAAAGCTGTGGAATGAACTTCCTTGTGCGGTGTTTCCAGGACGATACGACATGGGTACCTTCAAAAAAAGCGCGTACACCTTCCTTAAAGACCGGCAACGCTCCTGTGATTCCTCTGGTGTTGCAAGAGAGTATGGGCGGCGGTGATCACTTAACAACAGGTGACCCGTACGCTCGTTTTTCCTCCTATTCCATAAAAAAAAAAAAAAATTGACGAGAGACTAGTTCTGTGCTTAGTGATCTATTGTGACTGTAGGAAATGAGTCAAACTATTTTTAAATAAAACAATTTATTTACATTCAATGTACAAATTTGAAAATTCTTACATTACTGCATATGACAATTATAATACAGAAATTATTCAAATGTACAAATAAAACTACCAAATGCACAATTGGCTATCTATCTATTTATAATATGTCTAGTCTCTAGTAACATTATTTAAAATCCATATATTATGTGATCCATCAATCTATCTTGTAGGATGCATTTCAATATGTCAATGAATTTACAAATTTCTTTAGTATAGCAGACGCATCTCTGTCACATACATACAAATAACAATTTAAAACATAGAAAAGAGAGATTATCTATTGAAACACTCAATATTGGTTATTGAAATGCCGAAAACAGGAAATGGAGCAACTATTAATCGCGGATCGCAAATTTATGAAAGAGATAAAGTAGAGCGGGCGAGCACTACAATCCTTTGAAATTGCCACACTTAGGCTCAGATTTATAAAGCGTACTTACGTCCATTCCCAATATTCAGTCTATCTCCGGTTGTGTCCTACTTGAGATAAAAAATCGTAACAATCATTGACTTTTCTGTCCCAATAAAGTTATCGACGGTAACTCGTCATATCCGTACACGCTGTCTGTCAATAAGACGACGTATAGCTTACCAGGGATAGAAGTTTGTATGGAAATTGTAAAAGTGATCTGGCGATAAGAATGACTTGTCGGGTATATTGGGACAGCTTCAGATTATTGACAGGTAATTACTGACAGTAGAAGGTAGTAAATTATCTCAATCTGTTGATAGTATATTGGGAACGGCCGTTAGACTTTAACTTAAGTGTGATAAAACGTAAACCTAACTTTTGTATTGGGCTGTCTTAGCTTAGCTCAGGATAATTTCAGCTGTGAAATGACTATAAAATAGAAATCAAAGATTATGCTAAGCTTATACTCACTTGGCTAACTCAGGGTAGGTGTTTCTAAATTTTCTACTAAAGCTAGAAAGGTAACGTCAAACTTTCGCGAATTTTATATTCAACAGCAATTTACCGGCCTAAACTTTAGGCCGGTAGATGGCTGTGTATTGGCTTTAGGTCCCAAAGTACTATCAATCGTAACATACCTGTTTCGTAAGTATTGATTTTACAAGTTGAATTTTTCTTGTTTACTATTTTAATTACACTGTTCGATATCATTTGAGAATAATCCTTACGGGTTATAATAAGAGACAAATTCAATCCGTTGGGTCATTTAGTGACTGAGCTTGAAAATAAACATTTATAACATAACTATAACAAGCAATACAACCATGTTATTGGTCGACCAAATTGAATCGTGACCCACCTTTCCTACAGTCATAAAAAACAAGTAGGTCGAAATTCGCTTGAACATACATTTCCTAAGTAACTATTATTATTTTATTAGGCACTGACAGTCCATCAATTGTCATACATATCAATGGTGCACTGGACTGATGGATGATTTTAAAAGAATTATCAGCAAAGTGGATACTGATTCAATTTTGTCAATGGTACCTAATAAAAAGTATAACATTGACTGCTACGACGTATAGTTATTATTTGTACCAAACGATAATATACTTATATTTGTTCAATTGTCTTCTCTCCCTTTGCCTCTATTATTTCATCGTGATTCCTCGTTAACGCGTCATTTTTCTCAGACGAGGCCGATTCTAGCCCTTTATTGTAATATTTTTGCCTGAAATAAATTATTATAAATATAATATCAATATCATTAATTAGTGAAATAAGTTATACTGATTAATACTCAACACAATATTTTGTAATGTGACGTGTAATGAAAAGTGTATGTTATACACTAACCGCAAACGAACATGGCTGACTCCTGGAGGTCTACTCGCAAAATCGACAACGATACATAAGGAACGATACGATAATACTCCGAATATATCGCAACTATCCTACTCTAACAAACGTTCGAATTCCTTGTCGTTTATCGTTACCATAGACTAATATTTTGATTATTTTACGATGTTAGTGTGAATGAAATATGTTCAAACCTAAACATTATCTGTGCTATGTCGCTGTTAAGTGTCAAAAGTCAAAACATAGTTTAGGCGCTAAGGACCATGCCAGACTCTGCACCACCAATTTGGTATCATTTACACATAATGTAAATGTTAAAAAAATATGTAATTAATATAATATGACCATTTAAAATTGAATAAATAATACAAAACTTGCGGATAATAAAATGTAAAAAAAGTAACTCAACCCCTCTCGTCGACTTCCTATTTCTCAGGCGGCCATTTGCATTATTTCTACGCATAAACGATCAACAAAATGACTTAAATGACTTAGTAGTAAAAAAATCCTGTTGAATAGTAAATCACATATAATTATTTCAATAATATTTATTAAGTATGTATATTGTATGGCAAATATATCTATACAACTTGAAACGATAATCACATCGACAGCCTAGAAGGTGTCGTTGAGATTATCGTAAAAGTGACGTTTGATTATTTGTGAAATTCGAATATTCGTCTCTGACATTTTCAACTAAGAGTAGGGATAGGACCGATAATATCGAATGTTTCGTTCGTTCCATCATCGTTTCGACATTGATTACGACGTAACTAAGAGTAGGATTCGACACGACTAATGCGACGATTTATCGAATATCGATTTTAGGAGTAGGCTGTCTAATGTATGTCTGGTCTAATGTCGCAACAGAGCCCTAAAGCAAAGCTATTACATACACCCATAGAGAAGTGATGATAACTATTGAGTGATCACTTCGTGCTGTTATTCACTACAGCTTCCTCAAATCCTGTCCAGCAGCAGCAGAAGTATGTTGTACTGAGCCCGGGACAATAATGGTGAAACAGTAGGGAGCCATATATCGATCACCATTATTAAGGACTACTTTTTAAGTTTTTCTGTAGAACGAAATTCCCTTGAACATACATTTCCTAAGAAACTGTTATTATTTTATTAGACACTGACCGACTACCAATTGTCATACAATCTCTTTCGTGCAAATATTGTAACTGTTTTTTATGATTTTTAATGACAAATCTTGCGCTATGCTTTCACGATAGTACCAAACCCTTTAAAAATAGTGCGCAAACACCGCTAAGGCGGAATTTAGTGCTCGAACGATGGTGAGCGTCGACGTCGGTCAAGCGTAGCTATAACAATGAAAACATATGAACGTGTACAGTCCGGCTCTGATGAATTGCAACGCGCGTACAGCTACGTCGCACTGACGAGAATCCGGCGTACGTCGGTCCGCTGACGCGCTTTGGCGATAATATACTACAATTATAAACGTGCAATCAGCTCGATCCATTTGACCGCGTGCAGTGCAGAGCAGCTCGAATTGTCGGGGACCTAGCGCTCTGTTAACAGGCTGGATCACTTGGCGTTGCGTACAGACGTCGCTTCATTGTGTGTCTTCTACCGCATTTATCACGGTGAGTGTTCCGAAGAGCTGTTTAACCTGATTCCGCCGCCGAATTCCACCTTCGCACGACACGCCACAAGTTAGGATATCATCCCCACCATCTGGATGTGTGGCGGTCCTCCACACAGGGCGGTTTTCAAGGAGCTTTCTTCCACTTACTACAAAGCTGTGGAATGAGCTTCCTTGTGCGGTGTTTCCGGGACGATACGACATGGGTACCTTCAAAAAAAGCGCGTACACCTTCCTTAAAGGTCTGCAACGCTCTTGTGATTCCTCTGGTGTTGCAAGAGAATGTGGGCGGCGGTGATCACTTGTACGCGTACGGGTCACCTGGTGAGGTGACCCGTACGCTCGTTTGCCTCCTATTCCATAAAAAAAAATCAAGTTTGCTGTCAGCTGAGCACCAAACTCAACATAGTCAGCGCGTATGGTACGCGCTACCCTCGACCGACGTCAGCGCTGACTGTCAATCAAGCACTAAATGCATCCTAAAAGGCCCGGCTCCTATGATTCCTCTGGTGTTGCAAAAGTGGGCAGAGATGATCACTTACCGACCAGTGAGTCAGGTGACTCTGACACTCCTCTGTTTTCCCCTTACAAAAAAGAAATTCTTTTTATAATCATAGTCAGAAATGACTCATAGTAAACCAACACATAACATTGATAAGTTAATCACAGCTACACGAGTGTGAAATATTAAACATAAAAAAAAATTCATAATGTAAAAGTGAGCTCATATACCTAGTTTCTTTAATTGTATATAGAGATTTCCTGATATCAGCCATACTGACTCCAGATATTTTCAATACTGCTATGATACAGATGCCACCAACTAAACTTAAAGCAGCACCTGAAACAAACACCCAGATATTATTAAACCAACAATCAGCGAGATCGAATCAGAAATGAGGAGATCCGTAGGACAACCAAAGATACTGACATAGTCCAAATGATTGCGAAACTGAAGTGGCAGTGGGCAGGGCACATAGTTTGAAGGACAGATGGCCGTTGGGGCAGTAAAGTCCTCGAATGGCGAACACATACCGGAAGACGCAGTGTCTGATGTCTTCCGGCTGATGATGATGAGTCAGCACATTTGATCAGTATTGCCATTTAAGAAGTATAATAGATAATATAATAGATCTTGATAGGCCACTTCACTCATTTTCAAAGTGAAAAGAAACCAAGTTACATATCATGAAATAAACAATGTTCTATTGGACAAGTTTATAAGTAAGCCCGTTAATAGAATAAGTAATGTAAAATGTGTATATTTATAGGGTTTAATAATACATATACCCAATATATGCATGTAAATAAGTTCTTATCATTAAAATTTCGTACTAAAAATTTTATTATATTATAGTTAAACAAGCAAATAAAAGCTATTTCCCTATAATCCAATTACATACAATCTTACATACATTCAATCTTAATAATATCATAAAATGTGAAAAGAAATTAAGAACATGTATGTCGCTTGGATCTATGAATGACACTAGTCTTTTCCTATAGTAAAGAGTTCAGTTCGGGCTGGACACAAGTTGGGCGGATGTTAATATACCACCATGTGCTCACTTGAGTTTAGATAGGTGGACAATGTACTGAATTGCATGTATACAAAGTTTCTGGCATGTGCTCACTGTTCGTAACACTATAGATTTATTAAAGCACCACTTAGTTTAATTCCAGAATGTATATGTATTGTAATTTACAGTATTAATTGTTACACATTTTAAAGATGTGTGAATCTTTTAGAATTATTTTTGAGGTTAGTTCATACACTAGTACCGCTTCGGAATCAAATGGTGTTTTGAGAGAGAAGAAACAGCACAAGTTACTCTCATAGCATTCATTTTTGTGTTAGTGGAAGGTCTATCTGTGAACAAATACATAATCTTACCAAGACCAGCTCCTACCATGGAGGCAGCAAGACCCAAGTTACACTTATAAATAGCACCAGTGATTGTCCCAGCCACTACATACTCCAGAACTGAATTCTTATCTCTGTAGACAGATATAGTTGTCGCTACCAAGCTGAAAAATATAAATGAACAATTATTGACAATGTAGATATATCCTGCTAAAATTATAATAAAATATATAATCTAATATATAAAATTCTCATGTCATGGTGTTAAACATTGAACCCTCCGAACCGGCTTGACCCATTCTCATGAATTTTTGAGTGCATATTGGGTAGGTCTGAGGATCAGACAACATCTATTTTCAATGACCCTAAATGTTAAGAGTGGTCCACACGAAATTTTTTTTTTATTTATTTGACATTTTTTTAATTTGTTTGATTATGAGTCAGCATTAAAAAATACATACAACTTCAAATTTTCACTCATCTACGATCAACAGTTACTTTTGTATCGCGATTTTAATATCGGCAATACAATGTTTGCTGGGTCAGCTAGTAATATATATACAATTGTAAAAGCAATCGCCTAACAATAAACTTATTGACTTGACATTCACTCAAACACCCATAAAATGTATCAATAAAATTCAGAGAATTTTTGAACATATTTTAATAAGAAATTTAAGAACACAGCAATGCCTGTAAATACACATGAAATTTCATAATGCTTATATTGATGATTTATTAATCAATGTATGAAAATGACAGATAATATTTGGACTGCAGATTGCCTTTATAATCACTACTGCACGAGTTTTTATCGATCATATATACATAAACAATGCAGCTCACTCTCAGCACAGTCTCATTCATGATAGCCAAATATTCTGACTGTTGAGCCACACAAAGTTTAAACTAATCACAACACAATACAAGTTTGCCAGCAACTCCAGTAAAACCATTATCATGTGGTCAGCTGTTCTGAAAAGCTGTTTCACCTGATTTCAACTGCTGAATTCCACCTTGATATAACACACCCCAACACAAATTAGGATATCATCCTCACCTTCTAGATATGTGGCGGTTGTTAAGGAACTTTTTTCCAAAGTGTGTACACCTTCCTTAAAGACCACAAACACTCTTGTGTTGCAAGAGAATATGGGTGGAGGTGATCACTTAACACCAGTAGACCTATACACTCATTTGCCTTCCTTTTCCATAAAAAAATCTAAACAAAAATAATGTTACTGTGATAGTCCACCTGTGGCCAAGGGGACCTTGAACTATTAAAGTTTATATTTCCTGTCAATAAAATTCTTATTCAGTTACAGAAGTCAGTCCATACCTGTACAAGCCTGTGAAGAATCCAAGTCTCCAGCCCCATTTGTAGCCTCCCTTAGCAAAAGCTATTGTTACATAGTCTTGGAGTTTTTTCTAGAAGCAACAATTAAATTTGATTTATTAATAAAGTTATATATCTATACTAATATTATAAAGCTGCAGTGTTTGTTGGTTTGAACGAGCTAATCTCTGGTACTACTGGTCCGATTTGAATGATTCTTTCAGTGTTGGGTAGTCCATTTAATCCATGTAGTCCAATTTGGCCATCATCCATTTATTGAGGAAGGCTATTTTTTTTTTTCAAAATTAGGGATCCGTAATAAAATTGCTATTTTGTAACACAAGGTGTAAAATCGGAAACCTATTTTTGTGTGCGCTGCAAAAACTATTGACAATAGAACAAAATGATGTACAATATATATATAGGCAATATTTTATTACTTATAAAACTATCGCGTTAATTATACTTTTATGGCAAAACAATGTTTGCCGGGTCAGCTAGTTTAGTTATAAATTTGGAGAAGGCTTTTACAAGGGCTCCATATGTACAACAGTACAGGACAACACTAATATTACTTTTAAGCACTTAGAACCTTACACTACTAACAATAAATCATACAGAAAAAAAATATATTTAATTGATGTGCAACGGTAAGATATATTCTTATTGTTATTATTAATTTGACATTATAACTAAACACTATAATGTTATTATTATGATATAACTATGTATAAATCATGTAATTTTAAGTTTACTAATGAACAATACCTTTATAACTTAAATATAACTTTTATCAATAATTTCAAAACTAAAGACATTGAATGCATGAAATCAGAATAGCTACCTTAAACTAATAATATTATAAAGGGTACCTTTGCTTCAAATGTGGACTTAAAAATAGTTGCTTGATTATTCTCCAAAAAGTATAAATAGGCATCCCTTGATTTCATGAAACCTCCATATATAACACCAAAAAATACACCAACCATAGAAGCTTGTAAAACATTGTGCATTTCAAGGGAAACTTCATCAGAGTCGCTGTAATTAAATTGTTCAGGAAAAATTTAAATAATAAAATAAAAATTGCTAGAGTTAAATTCAATGTCAAAGAAATTGTAGTCTCACTTACATTAATATATTTTTTTAAGATAATAGGAACAAAAATTGTTTGACACAAACAATGAAAAAATATTACATGTAAATTTAATTTGATTAACAAATTATTGCATTCATAATATTGGCAAACTTTAGCAGGCAATTTCATAAGTTCCTTTATAAATCTTGATTTGTATCCAGGGTATGTGTATATGAAATCTATTTATACTCACTTCGTACTATACATTTCCTTTACTCTGTCCCAACCAGTTTTTGCTGCTGGTGATTTTAATGGTTCCAGCAAATTATAGTCATTTTCATTATTAGACTTAATAAATGGTATTATGACACCCGATGGAATAAGACGCTGGGCCGTTTTGTAGAATATTCTTCTGTTAAATGGTCTAAACATTTTATACAAATACAGTCCTTCAAAACGTAAGAAACATTTAAGTTTACAATTTACATTATAGCGAGATAATTTGCGTGATTAAATAACATGTATTCCTAAACTAAAGGCCCTTATTTATGTTATTCTATGTAGATTTATTCCTATTTTATATGTTTCTTTAAATTTAATTTTTTGTGCAAAAAATGACAATACTGAACCCACAGAAACAGAATGACAGATGAGAACACCTTTAGTTTAATCTAACGACCTAACCTCTTAGGTCATATTTCATAACTTATGACATTAGAGCTTGATCTCTGCGACATGTTATGTCAAAGTGTGTCAAACTGACATTCCTAGGGCTGTCAGATATTAAAAATTGTCAATAGAAATTATAACCGTATTATTATAAATTTTATTTTGGGTTTAGTTTAAGTACAAACGTTACTAAATATAAACGAATAGTTTTATATAAAATACATGTATTCTCTTAAAGGACACAAGTACACCCCAAATCCATATTAACAATCTTGCATATATGTATATTATAAACTCCTGTTCGCAATTATTATCAAATTGAACATCCCGCTCCCAATCTTCTTCCATTAGTCTTTTGCATTTGGTAACCACCTTCATCAATTCTTTAAAATTAAAAAGCTTTGTCTCACTAGAAAAAATAAACTATGAATATCATTTTCATTTTGTTTACAATTTATGAGTAATTTTTTGTTAATTATGTAATTTATTTTTAAACAAATAAACTTAAGGTTTTACTTAAGAATATTTATATTATCCACAAATTACCCCCAATTCCTAGGTACACCACAGTACTGGCCTAGGTACATACCCTATGTTGTACCATAGCCATAAATCCCTTTTTTCGTTTTAATTATTAAAACATTTGTAAGTATGAAATATACATTTTTGATATTTTGGTGGTGAATTCTCAAATAATTGACCATACAATAATATTCAAAAATCATGTTAGTTCAACAAAAAAATAGATATTATCTAAAAAAAACTGTCCTAGGTACAACAGGTTCCCCTATATTGCTACCTGATTCTGTCATTCTTTAATTATTACAAGAACGTCATCAACATAAGTATCTCCAAATTTTAATACAGTTTGGTCCGGTAGTAATGGCCTTCTTCTCAATGTATTGTATATATTATTAGCAACCACCGGTGCGACGGGACTATGGTTACTGTTTGTAGAAAATATTAGGTCCTTACATATGAAATTGGCGTTTTGTATGGGAGGAACAAAAAGTCGAATATTTTTAAATATAATAATATATTTGATTAATCAAAGTATGAACCATTGTTTTCTATGCACTTTTGCCATCTCATAGGTAGTTCATTGATCCCTTTACTAAAAAAACCAGTCGGACGGACGGGTCAATAAAATCTGTGAAGGTTTGGACTGCCCCATCAGAGTTAAATTTTTTCCTTTGCAAGAAGTTGTCCAAATTTCGAAAAAAATGGTAATCTGTTGCAGCAAGGTCCGGGGAGTACGGAGCATGTCTTAGACATTCCAATTGAAGCTCTACTATTTTGGTAGCCGTCTGTTGTGCAGTGTATAGTCTAGCGTTGTCGTGAAGTAGCAGTGGTGTGGAGCGATTGACCAGCCTAGGTTGTTTAGCTGCTAGCTTTTCCATCATGGCTTGCAATTGCTGAGAATAGACATCAGCCGTAATAGTCTGGCCAGATTTGAGAAAACTGGAATGAACAATACGGGCACTAGTCCACCAAACGCTTTAAAGTAACTTTTTTGGGGTTAATTTTCGCTTGGGGCAGGATTTGGCTGGCTGGCCAGGATCCAACCATTGCGCTGAGCGCTTTCGATTATCGTAAAGAATCCATTTTTCATCACAGGTAATGATTCGGTTAAAAATACCTTAATAATGTAACGCAGCAGTCGACGCGCGTTTGCCGGTTTGCTTCAGTCAATTCGTGAGGTACCCACCTTTCAAGCTTTTTAATCTTCCCAATTTGCTTCAAGTGAATTAAAACAGTTTTATCACTAACACCGCAGCCTGCAGCTAACTCGGACGTGGTTTGCGATGGATCCGCTTCCACAATAGCCTTCAATACTTCATTATCAAGTTGGGTCTCAGAACGTCCACGGGGCTTGTTCTGCAGGTCGAAATTTCCAGAAAGAAAACGTTGGAACCAAAAACGAACTGTGTTTTCTTTTGCAATATGACCGCCATACACATCATTCACCCTTCGAGTCGTTTCCGCAGCACTAGTGCCCCGGCGGAACTCGTACTCGTAAATAATGCGATACTCTAAGTTTTCCATTTTGTAAAATAAGTGACGCAAACAGAAAAAAACAGAAGAAAAAAACAAATGAATGACGTTCATTGAAGCACAAATACATGAGTAAATAGCTGTACAAATTTGAATTTGGAATTCCTTACCAAAGAGGAGAACACCGTGATTAAAGTGGCCAGTACGAAATACGCCAATTTCATATGTAAGGACCTAATATTTTCTTTTATATTAGAAGTACTCAGAATGGAAAAAGTGCTGTAATAACTTAACACGTTCCGTAGAAATGTTATTATTTCGAAGAATACTTGTTCTCACTGTTAGGCATTTGATAATTGAAACGTAAGTGAACAATTATTCCACATCGAAACTGACCATTGTTTCCCCTTCCTCATGCCTAGTATTCTGAATAATACTTACGAAATCTTGGGAGTCTTTTAAATGTAATTTTGTCCTTCCCACCAAAGATGCTATAAGTACTTTAGTTGTATGTTCATCAGTGAGGGATTTGATTTGGCTGACAATGGGTCTCAGCGGAGTGTCTTTCTTATGAACTTTGGGAGGCCATAATGTTTTGGTGGTTGAACAATACTGGGAGGTAGTAAATATTTATAAGTGGCTTCCCGAATTATATCATGACATTCCTGAATAAGGTACGAAGTTTGGTGAGTCAAACTAGTCGTAGGGTAGGTCCTTTATTATATGTGATTGTGTCACGTAAGAGTATGTTAAATTTTTCTTCGTAATCAGTGACATTCATATCAACTGTCGCATTGCCCTTAACAGACTATTTATATTGTGTATAATAATATTTTTATTGTCATTCAAGTTTTTAAGTGCCTTTCGTTCCTACTGAGCAATATTGGGTTATGGAAGCGTGTGTAGAATATATTGTGTGTATTCTTTTTCTGTTATTTGGTTGAGTTCTCGTGACAGGTTCCATCATGCTCGCTCAAAATATGTCATTGTTTGTGGCGGCTACTTGGGGCGGGACGTTCTCTTCCCTAAAATATGGTCGACGGAGGTGATGGCTGGCCCATGCGTCATGCTCGTGAGAGGGTGCTACTTACGGTGGCAGGATGATCCTATAATCAGAAATTCTGCTTCATGGTTTAAAAATTAAAGTAATTATATTTTTTATAATCGCTAATAAAATGCTCCAAATACCTTTATTTATTTACGGTGTGTGTGGATTAATGCATCTACTGTACTCAATAAATCGTGTTCTTACGTATTAATCTGCACTTACTTTTTTTTTATTACTCGTGTAAGGCGTTGAGTACTTGACGTTTAATCATTTCTAGCTTCTCTGTGTCAAATATCAATTACTGTCATTTTAACAAAGTAACCAAGCTCATAATCACAATAAAAGAAAAATAAACTGTCATATTTCATTTTTTGATTGTGACATTGCGATATGATAGTGTTGAGATGGCCTTGATTTGAGTTCGGCGACTTCTAGTGATAGTTTTCGTATCTCGTTAATAAGGAATTGTGTGTGATCTACCTGATTTGACGTCGATGATTCTGGAACTGATGCTGGTGGCTGGCTGGAGACGGCTGCTACCTCCTGGATTTGCTCCATCATCATGTCAGCAAGCAACGCTAGTTCCTCCAGCGTGGACTTCGCGCTGAATGACTCGCTGACGGCAAGCACGGAGCGGACGTGGGCTGGCAGCAGCTTACTCCACATCATGCGGAGGGTGGAGTCTGTAGCCTTGTCCATTGCAAGGTTACGCATGCGTCGCAGTAGCTGTGAAGGCTTCTGGTCTCCAAGCTCCATCTCGGCGAGTAGCTTCTGGAACTTGCGGCTGTCGGATCTTCATACACCGATATGAGACGTTCCTTGATTGCTGAATATTGTTTGTCTCTCGGTATGTTAAATAGGATGTCTGAGATTTGTTCGATGTCAGCCTTTTCTAATTGGACGAGCACCATCTGTGTCAGCTGGGCTTGACTCCTCTTGAGGTCATCGGTGGCGGCTTCAAAGCTATGATACCACAATCACGGATTTTCCCGCCAAAATGGTGGTATGCGCATCGACAGTGAAATGGTGGAGATTTCTGTCGCGGTGGGCGCTGGGAGTGGCTGAGCCTGGTTTGTGTCTTCCATTTCTTCGTCGGGTAGATATTCCTCGAGCAGAGATTCGATGAACAGAAATTCGTCGTTTTGGAGAGCTGGTGAAGCTGTTCTTCGATGTGTAGCCGGGCAGAGGTTCGGTGTTCTTCTGTTCAGGATTCCTGGCTTCCTTCCGTCGGCGTTCTTGTTCGGGCTTCCTGGCTTCCTTCCGTCGGTGTTCTTGGTCGGGCTTCCTTCCGTCGGTGATCTTGTTCGGGCTTCCTTCCGTCGGTGTTCTTGTTCGGGTTCCTTCCGTCGGTGTTCTTGTTCGGGGTCACCACTTTAGAGACTCAGCGTTTGGAGATTAAATAAAACAACTGCATGACTGCGAGGAATATGTGGAAGATGATATATTTTACTTCGGTTACATGATATATATACAAAATCCTTAAAACTAGTTAACCAATTACAATTGTAACTTAAAAAATATTACAACAACAATTACAATTACAACAAGTTTAGAAAATACACACCAATACTAAAGCTTACATTTTGACCAATAGTAAAACGTTTCATTCAATAAGAATTGAGAATAATATTATGTGTTCTATCTCGCTATAAAACTAATGTTATCGCAGTGAACCGGCCAGCGAGCGCGCGCTTGTGTAAATTCGCGTCGAACCTCGATCATCCGATGTCAATGAGCATTTAGAGCACCTACTCTGTCGCTCATTGATTAAAATTGCATGAATAGTGCTTGACGCCCCGACGCTTCAGTCGAGTACGCTCGGCCTTGCTCTGCGGTTGTGTAACGTGGAGCATATGACTGATCACGTGAGTATATCTGCGGTCGTCCAGAGAAAGTGACGATGCTTGTACTTCGATGAGCTGACTACTGGTGATCTGTATGATTCTATGACTTGATGTACAGCATTATGAAATGGTTCTTATCAGAGCTAATATTACGGTATATAAAATAAAATGTTCTTTTCAGAACGAATCTTTCGGCATACGCTTATTACAGTTAATATGCACGATCTATAATACTACGAAGGTATTACGTTGCAAGTTAGATATTAGACATTTGTATTAATTGATATTATTGGTTGTAGGTACAGCTACAAAACCAGATCCTCTAAGGTCCACTCCACTGGAACATCTCTCACGATACCCATGCGGATCACATTGTTGGATGGAATAATGGCGTCATATTTTGCTGCAGCAAGACTATTATGTTCCAAAATGGTGTAAAAAGTGACCGAATTTAATTGGTCGAAGTATAATGCTGAAAGCAGGTTCACACTCTTTACTTACATGTACAAAAAAAGGAGCATCGTCCAGATCAGAATACCGTTTTCTATTACCTTCATACTCAGGTAAGGTATAAATAGACTGAATGGATCCGACTATTTGAATTTTTCTTGAGTAGTTGAGATGATTGAGGATCTACGTCACTTTGTCTTTTCCTTGAAGGACGGGTCGAATTTATGTTCATGGGAGATGGATTACTAAGGGAATTTTGACCAGAAATCCCTTTCCCGGGATCGGGGGGAGGGATGCCACCGATCATATTTACACAAACTGAAGACTTACAATTATATATGAGACAACACACTTATATAAACACACAAATTACCAATTAGACAATCAACAGAAATTAAAATGCAGCAAACACACGCAACAGGTTAATTAAGTAAAATAAGAATTAAGAAATTTCTCTAAACACTTGTTTCAAGCACTCACCACGAAAAACTCCTATAGTCAATTCCTCGACCATTATTTTTAGTTTGAGTTTGTTAATTTTGAGATTTGAGAATAATTGAGATTCATTTTGTACTTTCAACTTTGTCGTTTGAGTAGTGAATACTGAATACCACAGAACACTATTACTCCAACGAGCTGAATAAATCAAAAAAGAGGATGTAAATGCTACGTATAAGAGGCGAGACTGCCTAAGTAAAAATTGAAATTTAGTTTCGTATGAAACGTGCAGTGAGATTTAACTTATGTTTCAAATAGTAATTAAAATAATTGGGCGACGAAGTATAATCCGGCTAAGTTTGAAAGCGAACAGTTGCAGAAACGTAATGGATATTTGGCTATCTCCGTTTTTTACAAGATTATAGCCGCCATCTGTCAATCTGTCAATGAGTGCCTTTCATACAATCGCTTTTTTCTTAGAGAGTTTCGATAAGCTGCTAAAATGTATCATATTTCGGAAGCTGATTAGTGATTTCTAATTTTCTAAAATCTTTTAACTAAAACTGTTAAGTTGATTAATTATTTTACTCCATTACATATAATACGTGTATTAAAAATAATTCATACGTTTGCATAGTTAAATAGAATAAATAGTAAAAGAGTAATTTGTAAAATTACATTTTGTATAATTTTGTTGTCTCTTGTTAAAGTAGACCATACTTAGCTGACCAACATGTCACATCAAACGGGAATCCAAGGTAGAAAATGAATCAATTGTTTCCATTTATGATCACTGTATTGTATTGAAATTCTATTTAAAAAAAAACTGGAGTTTCTTGTGCCCATTTTTCTTAGGTCTGAAGTATATTGTAATAGTTGAAATCACCACTAAAAATCATTTTACTATTTTTTACAATTTGTATTTACGATGCCATTACCAATTAAAAGGATAATCTGGAAACTATAATTTCCTAAACATAGGCACGAGCCTATATAATAGGAATAATGATAGGCTCGTGCCTAGGATAGGATATGACCACCATGTACAATGACTTGGTTAATTGATCAGTGTTACAGTATAAATTATACAGAATTCCCTTAAAATATTTAGGTATCCGGATTTTTTGGTTTCAATTACATATATAAAAATAATCAATCATACTTGCAGCAAATGCAGAATTAAAGAAGTATTTCAGTAAATGCAGAGATGGCAAAATCAGGTTATTAAAAATTAGCATAGAAAATGGTGAGTAAAAAATTTTGCGCTAAAAAATTACTTATTAAAAAATCTGGAATTCAACGCTTTAATTAATGAGACCTTTCCCAATTTTTCCAACTTCTTCTGCCTTTTAGAAGCAACATGTAACAAATAAGTTTTGTTAATTTGCTTAAATATAATTCACGACACTATAAATTATTATTTATTATATTTATTCTGTAAAAGAGTAATGAACCTAAATAATTGAATGATTTATATCCATTTAAAACATAAAAATATGTACTAAATTACAAATAGATAATAAAAAGTTTTTTTATTAAAATAATACTCAATAGTGTTTTTTAACTTAAATTTTTAGAGCAACTTTCCCTTGAAAAACACCATCCAGTTAAAGGAACATGGGAGCAAGATTATGATAAATATGTTCCATATTTAATTGAAAATGATCTTCCTTGCTATATTCTTTACAGGTGAGATTATTTTTGTAAAGTAAGTACCACCTTTTGCCTCGGAAAACAGCAACAAGCATTGCAGGCTGTGTATATTATATATAAGTGTACTTAATTCATCCATATTTCTTTAAACATTTTAATTTTATAAATTTATTTAGAGCTTTTATTAATTTAATAGGATAAAAATAGTTGTATTTCATATTATTAAGCTTCTCTTAATGTCATGTGGTGATAAACACACACCATTTTTCTAATCAAAGACTATTCATTGCAATAATTAATTTACAGTCAATATTTTTTTTTCCATTAAATGGTTTAAATGGCACCATGAATAGTTATTTACATTGGTAGAGTCAGTAGTATATTGCACACCTTCTAAGATATATATAGATATAAGATAAGATATATAGATACACTAGAAATAAGGGATTGCTTGTAACTAATTCTAGTAGGCTTCATAAGATACATAATAGCTTTAAGGGTAAATGTATACACTTCTATAATAAATTCCCAGCCACTGTTCAGGCATTATCTATAAATAAATTTAAATGTTTTATAAAAAAATGGCTCTGTCGTAAATCCTATTACTCCACTGCTGAATATCTAAATGATCGGACAGCCTGGGATTAGATTGTGATTATTTTATAGCGATAGAAATGATTGTACACTATTGTATATTTTTATTGAAAAGAGCGCAAAAAAAGAATGCTGGGAGAGTTTCTTGCGCCGCTTCTTCTCTCTCAGAGCGCCATTTGTTTCCGAAGCGGTAGTAGTATCTAGTAGTTATTAGAAATGACATCAAAAAGAATTCTTAAGGAATCAATTTTGAGAAAGTAAATGCCTTTTATGACTTAATGTGGTAGGGTCATATGTCCTAGTTGGCCTTAAAATATTAAATTTTAGGCAGTAATTTCTTAACAAAATTTATATAAGAGCATGTTGTGGAAGATTCACATGATGAGGGAGGTGAAAACATCTGCAACAAAGATAAAGACATTTGTTGCCAGCCTTTCAATGCTAACTGATGCTTTTCCATGCTAACATTTTATGAGAAAAATTGTTAAAATAATTCCACACACATATTCCCACAGACATAATCCCCCTTATTCATAATGGTCCGCTAACTTTAAACAGCCGCTTAGGAGTGTTTTTTCTCATTCTGACTTAGGTCAATAGAAGAAGACAGAGTGAGAATTGGCAATGCTTATAAGGCAAGTCTATAGGTTGTTTTTATTTTTGGTGATGAAAATAGTAATTTTCTGTTTATTTTACGAGGTAGATGAAATAAAACAATATAGCATTCAGTAATATATTATTGTACCATGTATTATTATTACCTATATAATATTAATTTTAAAATAAAAATAAAATAAAATAAAAAAAGGCACTTCAATGTAATGTTTTCTCTAGTTAGTGTTAAAAACTACTGCTTAGTTGATCTGAAATAATCTGAACATTTGAATGTTAATCTGGATGCATTTTTAATGTAATTTATATATAATATTATTTCAGATTTGACTCAACAAATTCCATTGGTTATGAGTGGTTACTTCTAAGTTGGTCGCCCGATAGTGCTCCAGTAAGACACAAAATGCTCTATGCCTCTACTAAAGCCACTCTAAAGCAAGAATTTGGCTCATCACACATTAAAGATGAAATGCATGCAACAACTAAGGTGAATATTTTCATGTTTATTACATTAACTTAGCGTTCAAGTATAAAAATGAAAATTAGGGTAATGGGTGTTGTAAAGGGCCGCCTGTTTCCGCAATTAGACCACTTAGTTGGGTTAATTTTGCGTGCAGTGTTGACGAGTCATTTCAACCAGCCCCGCTCCTTCCAGAAGTTCAGAACAGACCCGTTCTTTTATGACGTAAGCGTAACTCCGTCACATAAAAAAACCATTAGGTACACGCCTTTAACGATACCCAATTTCAGCTAAACCCAAAAAATACTATACACTATATAATATTGTTACTAAACACAATATATATCAACTTTTCCATAGAAGTCTCTTCACTACTGCTGTACAAAAACTGTTATCTGAACAACAATAAATGTTGGAAACATTCAACATCTTCGTAAATTTTCAATTGTTTAGTTACACATTCATCTCAAAATTACAACATGTGTGTGTTATCTTTCTAGCCTAGTGAATGCAAAAGGTATTATAAGTCTTTGAATGTTTAGATGTAATACTACATAAACCACTGTAAGATAATCATTTTAATATCGTGTTTACAGGAAGAAGTAAGTTTGAAGGGATACAAGTCCCATTTAAGTGGAGTTAATGCCCCAGCTCCATTGACAGACCGGGAGGAGGCATTGAAGGAGTTGCAGCAGAGCGGACAAGATCCCAACTATGGTACAGATGCCAGGTGATAGTCCAATTTTTTTAAATGCACAAAAATATAAATGAACAAATAAAATGCATGTGAAAGTTTGATATTCGACCCCAATGACAATGACAAGTGCATTTACATGTCGGCGTTACGCCAGGGTTTCCTTGAATTGTCCATCATGAAGAAATATAACACTAAGAATTTCTCGGTTTATTGAAGCACAACTGCTAGTATAGATATGAACCGTCTTTACATAAAACAACCGCTTTTATAGCTTCCGTCCAATAGATGAAACATAGCTTCCGTACAATAGATGAAACAGAGTAGATATACAACTTCTTTTAAAACACAAATACAATTAGGTATTGTAAATAATTCCTAAATACAGCTCAATAAATGTATTAGTGAATTTATATAACTTCAAATGATTTATATATTAGTTTATTCAGTTAATTTAAACAAACATTACGAAGTAAGAAGATGGCGCTGCAAGCAAGTTTCGAAATACAATTAAGAAAGACTTAATGCATAAAATAATAAAGTTTGATACAGAATAACGATATTAATTCTAATACAAATTAATTTGAACATTTTCACATTCAATTTAGTATTTTAACAATAAATAAAACATGAAACATCTACAAACAATTCAAACAGTCAAAACAGTGTCTATTAAATTAGTTAGACCTTAATAAATAACAGTTTTATGTTTACAAATAGCTATTTGTATAAAATCTTATATATCTTATATATTCATTTTAACGATAAACTAAAACATTAATATCAATAGTTTCAAACAATTGACGGTAGGTGGCGATTTGCGCCCATATACACTATTCTAATATTTTCATAAATTAACTTCTATCATCACACTCAATTCATCATTATTTACCTTAGTGGTTGGTTGTTAGGGGTTCAGTCCTTAAGTTGTAGCTGTATTTAAAACACACAGTGTGTTCACGAGCCCTATCCTCCTAACACAGCATTGATATTGCTTCCTGTTTCTGCTGTGTTTGAACCAGGCTGAAACTCAAAGTTTACTCTCAAAGCCGCATGAATAACAATTGAACAATTGCAAGTAAAATTACCAAATCTCTACGCTCTAATGTTTCACTGAACCCCTACTAAACTAAAAAAAATGAGCATGACTTCCACTGCTAAACCACACTTCCACATTTAACTGAAAATTTAGAAAAAAAAACACAAGGTAGTATTGTTTGCGGATGACACTTCACTCATATTCAAAGTGAAAAGAAGCTAATTTTTATATGACGAAGTAAACAAGGTTCTATCTGACATTGTGTACTAGTTTAGCCCCAATAACCAATTGATACATAATAGACATAAAAAACTTAATATATTAAATTGAATGTGCCAATTGTCAAAAATGTTGATGCAAATATTTTATTAAACAGAGAGGTGTTAAAACCGGTGGATAGCTATATTTCTGGGCATTACTCTTGATTCCAAATTACAATGGGACACAACAACAAGCCATATTGAAGGATTGGCTGTGGTCTGTCCTTATTTCTGAAAGCGCCTTCGCCACTCAGGTACTTACCAGGTCTCCGTCTATGCCATCTTGGGACATCTAACCACTTGTGGTGAAGTGATCACTACTTCAGCTTATGGAAAGAAATATAAAATTATATAAAAGAGTGTGGTATAATGATAAAAAATTTGCGATTACAGCTAAAGATTTAAATTATATTTTCAGACAATCTACAATGGGCGGGATTGCCTTTCCTATTACTGAATCGGCAAAGCAGGGTATAAATGATCTCCAACGTGGTTCCTATAACTATTTACAGTTCAGAATAGGTAAGATGCTTGTATAACAAATCTATAAATATACATTCAAATATAATTGAAGTGACTGCGTACCTAATATATCTAATTAATTTTATAACCAACTTCAAAAAAGGTTATACCTTATCAAATAATGATTATTTTTTCATTGACATCCCGCCTATTAAATGCTCGTCAAAAATGTCCGGGCGGCGTTGTATATATACGTATACAACATTAACTCATACAGATTTTTACCAGTGGGAGGCTCCTTTGCACAGGAAGCCGGCTAGATTTTGGGTACCACAACGGCGCCTATTTCTGCCGTGAAGCAGTAATGTGTAAACATTACTGTGTTTCGGTCTTAAGGGCGCCGTAGCTAGTGAAATTACTGGGCAAATGAGACTTAACATCTCATGTCTCAAACTGACGAGCGCAATTGTAGTGCCACTCAGAATTTTAAGATTTTTCAAGAATCCTTAGTGGCACTGCATTATTATGGGTAGGGCGTATCAATTACCATCAGCTGAACGTCCTGCTCGCCTCGTCCCTTGTTTTCATAAAAAAAAATCTAAACTTTCATTCAAATTACAACATTATTTTGTGGCAGTAATGTTCAAAGTCTATTTATATACGCGCATAAGAAGCTCATTGATTATGGTGCTAAATGTCCGAAAGAGACGGACATCTCTTTTGTATTTTGTTCTAGCAATTCAAATGTAATTATTAAACAAAATTATTCAAAGCGTTGGTTACATAATTTTGTTAATTTACAGGAGCAATTTCATTTTAAGTTTGAATATGCTGTTATTTGAACAGTTTATTACTGAACAATTTGTCATTGTTACTGAACAAAAACTCTGCCTAAAAGACGCGTAGGCAGAGTTTTGCTTCAGACAATTTTTGAGCGTGATCGTGAGTCTAGTTGTTTATTGTACGTCAATGGAATTTTTTTATGTATGTTATCTCCGAACTCCACTGTTTATTGAAAATAAGAATAAAAGATAAAATCATATCTACCTGACCAAAAAATCGGGCAAACAAACATAGTTGAGAGATCATTATTACCCAGTTAGACGTTTTTTTTTGTAAAACTCATTCTCTCATTAGAAGCATTATTATATTATTATTATATATATATATATATATATATATATATATATATATATATATATATATTATTTATTACCTTCCAGCTGACCCGGCATTGCAACATTACTTTATTTTTCTAAAATTTTTTTTTTCTGAAATAAACGTAGCCTAAGTTACTACTTATTACATCAGCTCGGGTCCACTAGTATATTCATATACATGTAGTAAAGAAGGTTATTTCAATATTACAATAGACATTCCAATTTTATTTATATGTGTAGATTACCCTCCCTTTATGAGTGCACACTTGATAGGATTTTTCACCAATATTAGTATTATGTTTATTTTCTTAAATGTATTGTATTTTGCAGATTTAGAAAAAGAGCAGATATGCCTAGCTAAGGCTGCTGTGATAAGCTTATCAGAATTACCAGCACAAGTGCCGACTGACGAAGCGAGATACCACTTATATATATTCACTCATACGCATGAGGGTGACCATTTTGATAGTATTGGTGAGTATCTGTTTAAAACAGATTTATGTTTGGCCTGGCCTTTATTCAAGACGTCCATGATTTGATCTGGTCAAGGCCAGGTCAAGAGTAGCCTAAACCGAAGAGCATGTATGAAAGGAATAATGAAAGTGGACGAAGCTAAACAAGTATGTAAGGATCGTAGCAAGTGGAAAGAACTGGTCTCTGCCTACCCCTACGAGAAAGAGGCGTGATTTTATGTATAAATGTATTTATTGTAAAATATGTATTTATACTGTGAATATTTCAACTTTGAACAGTATGTTGTAACTACAAAATTAAATTATACAGTTCTCTTCGGTGGAAAAACTCCATAATAATTAAAGGGCGTACTCTCGCTTATAATAACTGGCAGCACACCTGTCATTACTCTGGTAATCTAACGGCCGTTTTCAATAACATATCTATTCTTAGTTTAACTTACAGATACATTGCTGTCACCATTTAATTATAAAACCTTATCTATCCATAGTTATATCCAATATAGTTATAGTCCAATGCAATCTGTCAATAGTTTATTGAAATGTAAGTAAGCGTATAAGGATAGATTTGTCAACCTCTAGTAAGTTTAACTACGGATAGATAGGTTATTGAAAACGGCTGTAAGAGAGCATGTGCATAGCTTGCAGATGAAGATGTTTCTAGTTAGGGCATTTTCCACCATTACTGTCCCTCCAATCTAAGCCCATGGTGATCACTTCCCATTAGCAGACCCATATTCTTGCTTTTCCTCCATATGATAAAAATTATGAATTTTTTATTTCAACAGTGTTTATATATTCAATGCCCGGATATAGCTGCAGTATCAAAGAAAGAATGATGTATTCGAGTTGCAAGGGACAATTCCTAGAGGTTATCGAAAGAATGGGATTGGAGATTGCAAAGAGGGTAAATAAGTATTATATTGCGATACTTCTAGAACATTTGTAACATTGACCTTAATGCTAATTACTTTTGGTGTATTTCTTTCACTATATCGATATTTTTTATTATAAGCATTAAGGAGACACTCACCTTATGGCAGGTGAGACAAGATGTTGTCTCAATAGCTCAGTAAGTTAACAGACCCTTAAAACAAATATATATATACATAATATTAATTGGCGGCATAAAATAGGCGTCGCTGTGGTATCCATCCATTCGGTATCAATGTAAAAAAACCGCCTACTCTTAGATACAATATGTACTAGATTATAAGGAAAATCTTAAAATTTGCAAGAGAAAAAGGGATATATATAATGTGCGGACGCGCTGGCGCTCCTATAAATATGGTAAAAAACAAACTTTAGGACACAGTAAGGTCGGAGTTTCTTACTTTCGGTATATAAGAACAATCTTTTTTACCTCTAGTAAACATTGTACGCTACATTAATATATTTATTAAATATCTTGAAGTGAAAAGACTAAAAATCTATTTTAATTTCTTGCAGTTGGAGATTGACGACGGAAAAGAGCTTACTGAACAATTTTTATATGACGAGATACATCCGAAGAGAAACTTGCACCGGCCGGCATTCGCAAAACCAAAGGGACCTCCGAACAGAGGAGCTAAACGTATAACTAAGTCTCAGCAATCGCAATAACCGTAATTCGTTCCATTAATTTGCTACGAACTGATTCTTTATATGCATAGTCAATCTCGCATTGCAAGGTTGGCATTGGAAGCATAAATGTACTTTGGTATAAATATTATAAATGTTTAGAAAAAATACTGGATTGGCGCTCAAAATATATAAAAGTCATTGATCAGTAAAAGTCACTTAACATATTAAGTAAAACCATTTCATACAGTCATTTGATGGTAGGTAGTTTTAATTGTGTTTCGAGTGCTGTTGAGAACTCTAGTTCTCTCTCTTATCACTTATCACAGCTCTAGCTGTAATTAGAGATTCGTACTTTCGTTTTTGAACGATAGTTCGGTGTCTTCTCTGAATTTATTAATTAACAAAAGGTCGCATTTCTGTATGTAATGTATGTTTGAAAATAAATTCGGACATGGCAACAAACCATTGGTTTTTAAATGTACAGGTGTTGAATGTGTTATAAACCGACTTGAAAGTCCGGCTCGAAGGACCAAATGATGTTGGGATTGTAACGTTTTATGTGAACTGTCATTTGTACAGTCGCCGTGGATAACGCAAGACTTGCTTTGTACATTCAGTACAGTATTATTTATCTTAAAATTGAAATAATATTGCTTACAGATTATTTATATTAGAGTAATATATTCTTATAATAATAATATATTCTTAGGATGATCTACAGTTTTTTAAAAGCAACACTTTAATTAATTTTATAATTATCTCATAAAAAATAATTTAATATTTCGCTATTATATCCTATATTTTTGAAATATGACTTCTTTTGATTTTGTCAACAGGAAACGTCATAGCTTGAGAAAAAGATTGAATATAGTTTTTATGTCTTTTCAGTATCAATTCATAATAATTACTTAAAATATTTTTGAATTAATATTATAAATCAGTCATTATATTAATAATTATGCGTAATATTGTATTACGGTATAAATATAATTTTGTTGTATAGATAAAATACCTTATTAATGATTAAAAAATCTCCATTAAACACGTTTTATTGGAAAATCAACGTAACTCGGTAAATAATGTAATATTGAACAAATATATCTTAATGTGAGCATTCAATTATTACATTATGGTAAACATCAGTTTTAATCATTTATTTATAGAATTGTTTTAAATAATATATCTACGTATTTTTTCCAAGCACTTATTATAAATCAGACCACATGGAAAGTCTATATATATATAGATATATAGATTTTATGTATAGAGAGTCGTGTTAGTTACACCATTTATAACTCAAGAACGGCTAGACCATTTTTTCTGTTGTTTGATTTTTTGGGTTTCTCTTAGTCTGGAATAGGATAATAAGTAATTAAATATCGAAAAAATCACGGATAAATATTATTATAAAAACATTTATTTTCTCATACATTTTGTATGGATTGACATTTTCATGACATCTTTAGAATAGAAAGAATTCAATGAAGTTTTTTGTTAGTTTCACGCTACATGAGTAATAAAATACAACTGACAGTGCACGTCATGTTATTCAAGTCGACTGGTGGGTGCAATGACGTTCTTATGTATAGAATGTCATTGGGTGGGTGTGTTTGTTTCGAGTTTCTATTAGCTTATTGTGCTATCTTTCCCGACATAGACGTAATAAAGAAGCAACTAGGATTCGAACCATTGCGAATTGGACAGACGAAGAACAAGAAATTGCAGGTAAAAATCACCGCGTTAGTATGGGCTCGACGTTGTGTTTCTGAATCACAAGAGCAAAGCGAGGCAGCCAGTAACCCTCAGAGATCAACAACTAAATAATTTTCGACGCACAAGAAGAAATTTATGAAGTACTGATTTGAATAGAGCAGCGTTTCGATTGCAATACTGATTACCGCTTGCATACTAGCGTTCACATTGGGTCAATGGACGTTGTTTGCAAGTGTTTTCCGGAGAAACGCCAGGATTGTGCTGCCTTAGTGGGCAACTACCGAATCACGACATTTTCTAGCAAACACTCAAAAATACAATGTTTGTTTCCAAATGTCCCCATTTGGGGCAGACATTATCTAAGAACGACGATTTAATCCGACATTCCGGGTATATTTTATTTATATTCTTACACACAATACATTCGATGTATGCTAATTCTAAAAATAAGTGTTTACAAATCGGACTTTGTTTTTGATTTTGTAGATACAAGGACAGATTCACCATCGAATTGGATCATTGCAAACTCTCGAAGATGCACACCATAAATTTTAACAATAATATTTCATGGGCACCATGGAGGAACAACGACATCAAAAGATCAATGCATCAATGATAATAGCAATTCTTCATGATCTACAGCAACTACTTCATGAACATTTTGCATGTCGAGTTAGCCCGCAAATCTTTAATTTCTGATCCGTCTTGCATTCGCCATGACCATTAACAAATCTCAAGGCCAATTCTTGAAAGTTTCGAATAAGAGATTTCCACTTATATAGTCACTTATCACGATATCTCTGGAACCATAAGGCGTAGAGACTTGAAATTTGGTAGGAATATTCCTTTCGTCGAGTTATAGAGGTCAGCTAAGAACGGATTTTACGAAATTCCATCGGCGAGAGTTTTTTTTAACAGAACAACGTCTGTCGGGTTCGCTAGTAAAATATATATCAATAAATAATAATAATTAAAATGTACTAGGTATTGCAGTTTTTTCATATAGCGAGAAGCTATTTTAGTATATTATGTAGGTATATTTATTTGGTGGTCAGTATTTTTCTGCAGTTATAAAGTGTGTGCTCGACGCTTTCTAATAAATTAATGAATTTTAAATTTTTAGCGGACACAGACCTTAATAGGCTGTTAAAAAAATATCTTCTTTCTTTGTTGAATAATGGAATTAAAAAATTTAAGCGCCTTCGATCAGAACTAGTGCTGTTTCTTTTAATATTTAACAGTTACACGAAGCCTTAAGAATCAATATATCTATTAATGCGTTTTCGGCGAGAGTTGGTAGATACAACGACGCGTGTTTTTATTTTAACTATCAAGTGTGTGAAAGTATAAGTATTTTTTGGTATAAATCGAGTCTTCCCGTTGCTTTAAGTAATGCTTATAATATTTAAAATGGTAATGTACATAATTTGGATGATAATTGGGTATTTTGAGTTGATTGAATAGAAATTTCATATTTTCAATATGAAATCAACATGATTGGCTTGAAATCAAATCATACATGGAAGTATTTCACTGAAGGGAGATGCTAAGCGTATTGCATCTATCAAATAATGCTAAACATACAGCCTCGTTGTTACTTTATTTTATTTATTTATTGGAAAACAAACAGCTTAAGTTATGAACACATTGTAACACATAATTTATATTACACAAACCAATTAAGTTTTCACTTAAATATAAACAAAGTAGGAATGAATATAATACAAAACATTACGATATGATATACAATTAAACATAAGGCGAAAAAAGTAAACTAAACTTATCAAATTTATCGGTTTGACATTTAATAAGGATGTTTAATAAAATTAAAGAATAATTTTACTAGAAAATGTTTGATTTTTATAGCAACTAGCTATAAAAAATGTCTAAATAACTATAATTATTATTATAAGTGTTGCATGCTCTTATAACAAAACAATTGCTAGTATAATTAGTTCTACGAACAGGGATAAAGAATGTATCTATAGAGCGTGTACTATGTTTTGGTATACAAATCTATCCTTTTACTTACATTTCAATAACCTATTGACAGATAGCATTGGACTATATTGGATATAACTATGGACAGATAAGATCTTGTCATTAAACAGTGGCAACAGTGTATCCGTAAGTTAAACTAAGGATTGATAGGTTATTGAAAACGGCCGTTAGTCATGTAATATTTTGAAAAGGAAAACTTGATCTCTGTATTCTCTAGGCACGCATTATTCACATAACTCGAAATTTTAAGGCCCACGTAAAGACAGCTGAGTCCGATTTTGGTAGAAATAATTCGAAACGACGAGATCGTTTGCGGCATCAAGAAACCAATAGTTAACAGTTGATTGAGATCCGATTTCAGCGTGTATATGCTTTTTTTCATTCAAGTCCACGGTCCACGCTAGAGCATAAGATGTACATATGCATACACATATGAATTCACATATTGTGAAGTTTTTTGTACTATTAAGGTTAATATCGTTTCAGAAAACTTATCTTTGGTATTCGTACGAACGCGCGAGACAGCCGTAATGGAATAACCTCAGATAATTTGTTCGTATAGATAGACTGTAACAGCTTTGAATACGTCGAAAAAAATGAGGTTGACTGTTAACCTCTATTTTAAGCAATACACTATTTTACGCACACTAACACAAAGTGATATACAAATCGCGAGTGTCAGACGTAGCTTGTCACGCACACTAAACTAATAAACCAGGCCTATTTTCATCGGTTGGCTAGCTGGAAGATACTAATTATTAACTAAGTGAATAACATTGATTCCTGCGTGCATCAATCGAAATTCTAAAGAATAGGAGCCATTTACCAATAACTATGTAACTATATTATAGTTTTGTGATAATTGTTGTACTGTTCTTTTAGTAATGCAGCGCTTGTGGAAGATTGTCTATGCTATAGTTAGTTTTAGTTACTAGTTTTTGTGATCTTGCCATTGCATGCTTTTGTGATCTTATTGATACCAATTTATATAAATATTTCTGTATTTTGATAACCTGATTTCATGTTTATTCGTATGACTAAAAATGTATACGTAAAAATAGTGTAGGACTTATATTGTTTGACTTGTAAAGTGTAACAGAAAGACTTCGCTATTTAAATTATTGAATCTTTTTCTATTGGTAATTTTGACTTATCTGTAGTAGTTGAGAGTTGTAAAAGCTGTGAGCATTATCACGGGGAAGATACTTGCATGACATTCTGCTAATTTATTAATACAACTTGTTTATGTTGAATTCCCATAACTCTATGCTATTAACGAGACCGCGTTTCTTATCTTTTATACAAAATAATTGAAATAATTATCAAATATCAATGTCACACACTTTTACGAGAAACTTGGCAACGCTTCATACTAAGACCTTCGAATTATGAATTATCATTCATAACTTCAAAATATGCCACAATCTTACTTTCATTGACTATTATGTCCTTTGATTAACTTTGTAAGTGTAAGTTTGGCAACGTCGCTAGGATTAGGACTAAGGTTACAATCAATGGGTACACAATTTTCAGCATTTAAAACCATTTTACACCCATAAATATGCATTTTAGAACACATGTTTCTGGGACAAACTTATGGGAATTCGTATAAACACGTATATTTAACACTGCTTTTTTAACTTAGTCCAAAAAAATCCGCTCTGAAGTGCGAGCGAACAAATGATATTGGTAATACTGCTTCCTCGTTTAATGATTGCGTGAGCGGTCGCTATAACTACATTAAAATTTGTTTAAACAGTAGATTTAAATGATATTTTTTTTGCAGGTAGGCAATTGTTGTTAAAATTTATATTTTAAATATTATTTAAATGCATCTTAGATTATGTGTCGTATTTATATTAACTCTTAGTCGTATGTTTATTGATTAAGTACATTTTTTATTTAAATATATTATTGCTTTTTATATGTGATTGTTTTATTGTGGAATGGGTGTGGCAACGGGCTTAATTCTTCATCCGCATCCTTTGGGACGGCTAAGGTACTTATAAGAAAGTATAAAAGAGATTGCGGCATCGATACAGCACAATTATTGTGTATACCGGATGCCGGCTAGATTACTGGTACTACAACGGCGCCTATTTCTGCCGTGTAGCAGTAATGTGTATGCATTAATTACTGTGTTTCGATCTGAAAGGCGGCATAGCTTGTATAATTACTGGGCAAATGAGACTTTTCATCTTATGTCTCAAGGTGACGAGCGCAATTATTGTGTGCCGCTCAGAATGTTTGGGTTTTTCAATAATGGTAATAACGTCCTGCTTGTCTCGTCCCTTATTTTCATAACAAAAGCTCTGGTTTTGATGTAGCTGAGTTCAAACAGCCGTATTTATTACCTATATACCTCTCAATACGCTAGCATTTTTAAAAAGATCTCGGAAACAAATAACAACGTGACACTCGTTTTGACGCGGCACTCGCTACTGCAAGACCGCGAAAACCGCTTAAGGGCCTCGTCGATGCCCATATTTGTGTGTGTTATTTCTAACGTTTGTAGGTAGCTTAGTGTTCGTACGCAAAAGGTGGTCAAAGCAGTAAGGGAAAGAATTCGAAGAAATCCTGTCCGAAACAAAAACATTTTATCTCGGGGGATGAAGATAGCACATAGAACCATGTCGCGTATTTTAAAAGATGACTTAGGACTTGCAGCCTATAAGGGACGAAGTAGTCATTTCTTAACTGATAATGATTTAAAAAAGAAAAGTGTGGTAAAATCGAAACAAGTACTGAAGCGGTTTAAAAATTTTGTATACGGAGGAGATTTTTTTTTTAAATTGAGCAACATTTTAACACCCAAAATAGCCGTTTCTATGCTCAAAGCTATCCAACTTCAGTGATGGTTTGGTGGGGTATTAGCTATAAAGGATAGACTAAGCCATACTTTTGTGAAAAAGGTATCAAAAGTAGTTAAGCCCCTTAACAACACCATGTTCAATAACCAAGAATTGTCTTTCCAGCAATAATCGGCGCCGGGTCATAAAACTTGATTGGAAACGAACATTTCGACTTCATCAGATCTGAAGACTTATTATAATATAATATAAAATGAAAATAGACATGTGTCTATTTTTTTTCATTGAAAAATACTTATTAATTCTAAAATATACCTAACGGTTTTTCAACTTGGTGTCGTGTGTGTATAATAAAATAAAACACAATATCAATAATTTGTGCATGATCTTATAATCAATAGCTTTCAGATACAATTTCTTAAAAATCTCCTAACTATAAGCATTCTTTTGCTACACGTAAAATAATACGCATAGATTCACTTTCACGCGCGTATGTTCGCGCGCAAAAATAGCTGGGAAATCAACGGAATTGAATCTCAGAGGGATCGGATCGCGACGGGATTATATAAATTCTTTGATAGTACGATAATATATTGTAACTCTATAGTTCCATAGCTGTGTCTGACAGCTAATTCTCGTTCAATATCCCCAAATTAAAGTGCTTACCGCGCCTAAAGCAGTTTCACTTCAAAAATGTTTTTGTTGTGAAATGTGAACCGTAAATCAACTGATCAAAATATTCGAGCAACGTACAACATGATATGTGATAATTAAATCCTTGCACTGTTTATGTCTGATTTTTGTGCGGTTCTATCGTGCAGTTCGTGTTAATTGGAATGCTCAGGGGCTTAAATTACTGTTGTTCAGTCTGCATAAAGTGGTTCGGTGCAATTAAGTCGTGTACTTGGCTTCCACTGTTAGTTACAGCACTATGTAAATAATGCGTGAATTCGCTCCCTTTGTTGAATAGCTCGTGGCTAAATTGTATGCGCTCTCAAATACTCACTGGTATTTTAACTAGTCATGTAAAAGTACAAGAGAGGGATTAATGTGGGAGTTTTTTTTTGGTTTCAGAAATAGATAAGTGCAATATTATGTCGCGCACCGAATATTTTAGTTTTTTAGTTATTTGTATTTATTTATATTATTATTTTGTTTATTTGTAACGAGACCATCACCTCAAAACAAAATACAATAAAAGAATATTTAAATCATTGTAATTATTATGACGGGTACTCACGATCTATATTTTATTGACTTAATGCCGATATTTCCATCCAATTGCATGAATCGTGGTCACGGCGGGACTGTGGAGGCGGCGAGAAACACTTGACACATTGACACTTGACACTAATAGTACATCAATCTGTCCACTTGCCGCCTAGTTCGTTTTGGTCTTTGATTCGCTAATTCACGACACACACTGCTGATGACGTCCATACATACCTACATATTTAAATAATTTTTCAATACCTACAGGTAAGTACTGGTTTATGGGCAAAAAAATTGATTGATGTAGTTTAGCCGTTAGACCTCCATTTAATGACTTTGAGGAATTAATTAAATAATAAAAATAACAAAGACTTCAACTTAAACAATAGACAGTGGCGTTTTTATAGGCACAAGTCAAAGCATCAATACTCCCTAACTAGTAGGGTAATCCAACTTTATCCCGAGCGATACATTGTGATGTGTGTAGTAACGCTTTCTTGGAAAATATAAAACAAATTACTATTTTTACTTGCAAAAATGAAAGCAAAGATATTTGAAGTCCATTGCCGCTCAGACGGCATGAGCTTCCTCATAAGGCCCATGGTTAGGTTAACAGACATTGTCGTTTTTGGGATGAGAAGATTTACGGAGCTTCCGGAACGCTTTTATAAAGAAATTTTTATAATATGTTTAAATGTCGAAGTTTGTTTATAGTATATTAAAACTGGCCCGTCGTTTTCCGTAAAAAACATAATAAAAAGCGAACGAAGAATAGTTTAGTAATTTTTTTGCACTTTCTTATTTCACCCTCACATTTGTATGAAATAAATAGCCTTTTTTCAGGTCGATTGTCATTTCAATAAGAAATCTTTCGAGAATGTGAAGTGTAAATAGTACATTACGATACAAGTGCGCACAATAATAGGAAAAGTAACTAACAGTACAATAAGCACTACGGATCTTTTAGTTCATTTGGGTGCTTAAAGTGTAAAATAACAAGAAAAACAATTTATGGAAGTTTCTTTACTCGCAGTGTAAATGCATCATAAATATCAATTTAAAAATTTTTTAAAATATTTTGCTTTTATGCTCGCTTTTCTGATCGAGTACTTTTTCTTGTCAAAGTTCGTCTGTCCGATTTCATAACCTGGACTTTTTTCTAAAATTATTAAGATTCGGATTATTGTTATTATTATCAGCTTGAATAATTTGACCGTGTGCAACGCAGACAGCATGCACGCTGTTTGAATTGTCGGGGACCCAGAACTCAGTGAACGGCTCGATAGCCTGGTGTTGCGTGGAGACGTCGCTTCATTATGTGTCTTCTATCGCATTGATCACGGAGAGTGTTCTGAAGAGCTGTTTCACCTGATCACCTGCCGCCGAATTCCAACTTCGCACGACACGCCACAATATCGGATATCATCCCCACCATCTGCATGTTGGGCTCACGCTAGTTTCTTCCACGCACAACAAAGCTGGTGGAATAAGCTTTCTTGTGCGGTGTTAAAGGATTAAAGGCCGGCAACGCTCATGTGATGCCTCTGGTGCTGCAATTTGTGCATCGTTGATCACTTCACACAGCTAACCGGTACGCTCTTTTGCCCTCCTTATCCATATAAAAAATAACGCCATAATAATAATTTCGGAATAATAATAAATACAGAAATTGGCCGATAAAAGCTTGATTTATAGGTTCATGGATTAAGTAAACACAATTTATTAAAATAGTTTAATATTTTTATGAACATAAAATACAGCCTTTTAATTTTAACTTGTATTATTAATCCTATTTCAATTTGAGTTATAGGATAAATTTTATTCGTGTACAAAATCTGGCGTGCAAGAATTTTCTATTATGATATTTATATAGTATTAGCTGACCCGGCAAACGTTGTTTTGCCATATAGAGTATAATTCACGCGATAGTTTTATAAGTAATAAAATATTGCCTATATTATAGCCTGTACATCATTTTGTTCTATTGTCAATAGTTTTTGCAGCGCACGCAAAAATAGGTTTTCGATTTTACACCTTGTGTTACAAAATAGCAATTTTATTAGGGGTCCCTAATTTTGAAAAAAAAAACATAGCCTTCCTCGATAAATGAACTACCCAACACTGAAAGAATCATTCAAATCGGGCCAGTAGTACCAGAGATTAGCGCGTTCAAACAAACAAACAAACAAACAAACACTGCAGCTTTATAATATTATAGTATAGATAAAATTCTCATGTCGCGGTATTTGTAACTCCTTCGAAACGGCTTGACCGATTCTCATGAAATTTTGAGTGCATATTGGGTAGGTCTGAGAATCGGACAACATCTATTTTTCATCCCCCTAAATGTTAAGGGTGGTCCACGCCATTTTTTTTTAATTTTTAGATAATTTTTTAATTATGATACAGCTTTAAAAAATACAACTTAAAATTTTCACCCGTCTACGATAAACACCTATTTTTCTAACCCGATTTTTATACTATTCTGTTACATCCACAGATCCGCAATAGGGTTGCAAGATGGCAATGGATTTTTTTATTTATTACTTTATATGGAAATACAACGTTTGCTGGGTCAGCTAGTTATAAATAAAACACTGTTTTTTTATGAATTTGCCAATAGTATTTCATAATATCAAGAATTATTTCGTAAAATATGCTCCCTATTGCTATAATGGAATTGTTTCACAGCAGAACTGTCAAACTGTGCGTCTGTAAATTCTCTCATAGAAAATACGTCCATATAAAACAAATATTGCAAATAAAAATAATAATGGGTCCCAAATCGATATAAAAAATATGCTATCTCTCAAGTTGGACTATAACTGCATTCCATGAATTAATCCCCATTAAAACCTTTTTTTAACAATTCTTTTGAATAACGTAATACTTTTGTTTTGAACATTTTCTGGGATCTTGTTGTAAAAACATATACATCGCCCACAAAAGACTTACTAACTCGACTTAGCCGAGTAGTAGGCATTATTAGTTTATGTCTGTTCCTGGTGTTAACGTTTTGGTGATGACAGTTTCTGGTAAATTCACTTATGTGCCTATGAACATACATTACATTGTCAAGATTATTGTGAAGCAACAGTAAAGATGTTAATTTCTTTGAATTTTGCTCTCAATGATTCTATAGGACATAGGTTATAAATAGCGCGAATAGCCCTCTTCTGTAGCAGAAATATTGTATTAATATCGGCAGCGTTGCCCCATAGCAATATACCATAGGACATAATACTATGGAAATAACTAAAGTATACTAGTAAAGTTCACTGGAATCAATGTCTATTTCTGTCCCATTAGCAGTCATTTGATTTATTCTACACATACACGGAAAGAGCCTTAATATAGATGTGATATCAACGAAACCGTGTCATTAATTACTTTCAAATATACGAGGGGAAAGTTTTCTGAAAATCCAAAGCAAATATGTGTGGAAATCGATTACAAAAGTTTTGTTTTTTAACTTACCGCTAAGAAAATTTAAAATTTTGGAAAATTCGGGAAGTTATAGGTTATATTTCGAAATCCCGTATTTCGAAAATCGAGTTTTCATCAGATCTCGACGCTTTAAGGTCTTAGGAAGCTTCTCTGATTGTATGTATTTGTGTGTGGGTATGTGGGTGTGGGTATATGGGTGTGGGTATGTGTGTGTGTATGTATGTATGTAAACCTCTCATAACTTTTGGATGGTTCAACCGATTTCTTCGCGGTTGGCGCCATTCGAAAGGGTTTGACCAAACTTAAATTTTGAATATAATTACAATACAAAATACAATACTTTTCTCTGTTCTTTTTAACAATCTAAGCACACGAGTAAATTCACCAGTGAGAGGCTCCTTTGCACACGATGCCGGCTAGATAATGGGTACCACAACGGGGCCTTTTTCTGCCATGAAGCAGTAATGTGTAAGCATTATTTTGTTTCGGTCTGAAGGGTGTAGCTAGTGAAATTACTGCGCAAATGGGTTTTTCAAGAATCCTGAGCGGCACTTCATTGTAATGGGCAGAGCGTCTCAGCTGAACGTTCTGCTCGTCTCATCCCTTTCTATTAAATAAAAAAATCTAAGTCTATAGTAAAACATGAACAATGTAATATTTTGATAGCATTAGCAATACCACAGAGTAGGAATCAATACATACGGCAATACTAACTAATGAAAAAGCGACAAACGCCTTATCTAGGTATTTATAACGCTTGGGAAAGCATTTCCCGTAAAGTTAGAGTTAATTATTAATAGGAAAACAGATCTTGATTTCACAAGAAACTTGAATGTAATTGTATAAACATGATCAGTCGGTTTCTAATTAGTAAACGCTGCTTCTGAATTATTTCAAAGGTATAGCATCAGCTCTCAAAGGGAATTGAAAATTAGGGATGAACATTTCACTTCTATAGCCGTACTATGCAATTTAATTTACATAGTCTGCTTCTTAATGTTTATGGCTCTGTTACTCAGGCTTATTCGACCGAGGCTAACTTATTCAATAAGAATAACTTTATGTTAAACACAATTTTAAATATTTATGTGCTTTTTATCTGCTATAAGGTTAAGTGCTTTTTTAAACAAAGGTGCATGCATTTTTACCATGTTTAATGTTGTTATATGGCTCTTTGATTTAATCTACAAATTTATAGAATACTAGCTGACCCAGCAAACGTTGTATTGCCGATATTAAAATCGCGATACAAAAGTAACTGTTGATCGTAGATGGGTGAAAATTTGAAGATGTATGTATTTTTTAATGCTGATTCATAATCAAACAAATTAAAAAAAATTAAAAAAAAATTTCGTGTGGACCTTCCTTAACATTTAGGGGGATGAAAAATAGATGTTGTCCGATTCTCAGACCTACCCAATATGCACTCAAAATTTCATGAGAATTTTTAGTTTAACTACAAACACCGCGACATGAGAATTTTATATATTAGATTGTAAATATGGTCAGCTTGTTGAATTTATTGTCAAAGTCAAATTAAATTAATTCAATTAATCGTCTAATAAATGTTTCTTTTAAATTACTGAATCTACCATATGTTCGTAAAAAGTAGAGCACGTGAGAAGAACATACAACTCAACGGCCACCGTTTTCAATCAATAGAGTATTTTACATTAGCTGTAATAAACAAAAAAAAAAATATTTTGTAAAGTGCTGCATCCAATATGTGAATCGTGTTCGAAGTTTTAAGTATCAAACATTTTATTAAAAGTAACAAAGATTTAATTGTATAAATATTATAAATTATCGTTTATTGGATGCATCAACCTTTAGAGCTTAAATTCATTGTTTGTGTAAGGATGCTTCGTCAACATGATAGTCATAATTATTGTCATAATATTAGTAATTAAATTCAACAAATACAATTAATTATAAACTATAACAGGTCGGCCTGGCACCAAAAGCAGCACCCGTTCGCGAGTTGACGCATAGACCAGCATTTGAGGGAAGCAGACGACCCGGCACACGACGCCGCCGCCATTGCTATTCTATTATGTAGTTTATTAATAACGAATTAGGTTGTTAGAGCATTGCTAGTTGTGGGTCATCATAATATTCATGGGTAGCTTATTTTTTATATCATGTTGATTATTTATCATAGATACTAAAACACCTCTTTACTTGTATAATAAACTTGAATGGCTAGGGCAACGCAGTGCTAATAATATAAAAGCCAGATCTGCCTCGCTGATATTAGCAGTGCCCCGGCATCATTCAACAGCGTTCAGGGGTAGTTTTCGTAACAGTGCTACTAAGTGCTGGAATAATTTACCGCCACCAATTAGACTATTAAAAAATGTTCAAAATTTTAGATCGAAATATAAACAAAGTATTTTATAATCATTATATAATAATTATCCTTTATGTGCAATGTATCTTATAAATTAACACAATTCTGTATTTTTATTATGTACTTATATTTAATGTTCACCAATATATTTATATCTCATTTATAGTACCTAATGCTACCTTTATTATATTATATACAGTTACATACAGATTAAACTATTATTTAATATTTATTATTATTACAATTATTTATTTATTTTTATTTTATTACACTATAAATTAAGAAAAACGAAAAAGAAAATATAATATTTAGTCATTCCCTTTGATACCTACCTACACAAATTAATAACAATGGGAAGACTAATGCAACTGTTTACTCCAAATGTCACAAGGGGCTGCTGAAAACCAGTGTTGTGTTGGTGGCTTCTGCACTGACACAACAATATACTGAGTCAGCTCCTTTTAGCAGGGAATCACGCTCACACTGTTATTTTTAATACTTTATTTTTAATCTTTATAATATTGTTACGCTATTTAATTTAGTATTTTAAGATTTTAATTAATATTGTAAATTGTTGTGTTTTTGTGTGAGTGTTTTTTTATTGCTAATAAAGTATTTCTATTTCAGGGCAAAAATATCAACTTGTGGATTGAATTAACTGATGCTGCAATGACCTGTGAGTGCATTCGCCAAATTTTAATTAGTTTGTCGCTCGTCATTCGGGAGCAGAGAAAATATGAAATTGTGATCATCTTGTAAAAATCAGATGGCTGCCGAACAAAATAATCTTTACAATCGTTTTCTAAGCTCTTGGTGAGTTGATACACTTAAAAAAAGCAAGCATTTTCTTTTTGAAGTCGGTTTAAAACGAGATTAAAGAACTTTTGTAAATACAAGTTATTCGGAGATTGAATAAATTGATTGGACATTATGCAAGCAGAATTAACCAATACGTAGCTGGATAAAAAAATATTAAGTTAAAAAAATATTGCAATAAGGTTGTCTGAGAAACTTTCTGTGTGAGACTATAAATAATTTGCCATTCGAAAATCATTAGCAACTAGAAATATTATATAAATAGCCGATCAGAAAGAGTTTAAAAAAAAATATAGACAAATGAAAGAAAACTAACAGTTATTTTCAATAACGCTGAGGCTAAAGTTACATTAAAAAAGTTTATAATAAATGTAGTCGTTAAATGTTTTCATTTTGTTAAGTTTCTGCACAAATTTCTTAATTTTTTAAATGTCAAGAATCTTCTACGAAATTAGAAAACACTTAAGAAAATATCTTATATCTTTAAACGAGCAATTCTTGTATATATATATATAATCTGAATCTCGGAAACGGCTCCAACGATTTTCATAAAATTAAGTATGCAGGGGATTTCGGGGGTGATAAATCGATCTAGTTGGTTTCAATTAAAAAAAATGGTTTTATCCATGTTTGAATGAGAAACAGCTACAATAACATTAGAATACAAAGGTAAATTTCGCCACTATATACAAGACTATTACCTATAGCTCAGATGGGACATTGGGTGATCCGGAAAGCAGAAGACCCCGGTTCGAATACAGTTGTCCTATTATTTTTTTTTTGTTCAAGTTTTGTACATTCTTAAAAATCCGAGCAAGGCTCGGTCGTCCGGATATTATGAAATAAATCGATAAAGCCGTTCTCAAGTTATAGCGCGATCAGGAGAAATAGGGGTTCATTGTTATATATTACTAGCTGACCCATCAGACGCTGTTTTTCATCAATGGAAAAAAAATATAAAAAAGCCATCGGAAATGAGTAATCAAAGTTAATGAGTTAAAATGAAACAAAAACGTATTTTGATTTTGTTGAATTGATAAGGCCCTATATCATATTTGTGTAAACAGCTTTTACATGACCTCTTTATTATTGTCATTTTTTTTAATTATTAAACTGGATATAGTATGTTATCCTTAATAGATAGATCATCTCAGACTTTTCTGTACACCTATATAATACACAATTCCGCCATATATTATTTTGTTCAATCTCATAGAGCTTAGACTGTGTTTTCGTTAAAAGCTCCCAGACGGATTATTTTTTCCGATAACTCCAATAAATATCCTTAATTAATACAAAAATGTACCCAGAAACCTAATATATTATATACTTAAACCTTCCTCGAGAACCAGGCTATCCATCGGTGTTTTCACCAATGATATTTTTAGCATGAAAGTCGGTGGAGTAGTATTTGAGTTTATCGCGAACAGACAGACAGACAGACGCGGCGAAGGACTATATGTATACATATACATTGTCGTACCATTATTCCTCTATTGAACTTTCTTACGTAGATGTTTAACTCTATTAAAAGGAAATAGCACCGCTTGAAATAATAATTTACATCACATCTCGCCATAATATCGGTAAAGTGGGTCCGAAATTCTATTATACATTTCGCTCGGCAATTTGTAACGGCATACGATATTACAAAACGAGCCAGGCAAGGCGCTTTTCATGAAAAATTCGAATCAGGATAACAGTATCGTTTCTCATCAATTAAATATTTCTGAGCCATTAGTACAGGTGGCGAGCGATGTAATGGAAGCCATTAGTGCTGCTTGCAAGCGCTCGCCTTGCGTTCAAACAGCAAAGAAAATCTTTACGTATTGTATGCGCCCCGTATTTAGTTAATAATTTCTGAAACCCTATTAGTATATCACTTGTAGATATACACGATGGTTTTTTGAGAAGGGCAGTGATGTCCAAGTCGGAAACTACGAGACTTAGAGAAAAGTCGTGAAAGGAGTCATGCCCTCGACTTATAAGAAACCAATAACTGCATATTTAGTTTTTAAAATTTCTATAAACTATTGAAGTAAATCGACCTGAATGATTTTTCCAAAAAAATTACATTCTGTATTATTATTGAACCAATGGACTCAGCTGATAAGGCTCAGCTTTTGATAGATATGTATTACTGAAAATGAAAGCAAATAGAAACATTGTACAAATTGCTTTTCATTACTCACTTTTACCTAACTAATAAGATGCTCAAAATGGTTTCCGTTGATACCAATGCATAAGTTTATACGTCTAATGACCTTCTGCATTTGATACTGTGATAGTATTATCCTCGATAGAATAGATTAGAAATTTTAGTAGGAGATGAGTTTTCTTCCGTGTAAAAATAATAAAACAAAAAATTTGGTATTTCATTTAGATATTTGAATGGTTTAGAGGTCGCTCTGCATTTCATGATATTTGGCGCCAGTGACTTTTTACCAACGCGAACACCTGAAATCTAGCGAAATCCATATTAAGAAATTGATTATACATTGTAATAATAAATTATAATAATAAATAATTCTCATATACTCATGATCGCTCAGAGGGCAATGGAAAGGGTTACGCTAGGAGTTTGAGTGCGAGATCGAATCAGAAATGAGGACATCCGTAGGAGAACCGACATAGCTCAAATGATTGCGAAACTGAAGATGCCCTGCCCGAACTATGGTTCGACGGACAGATAGCCGGTGGTGCTATAAAAGGCAGTAGGCTCCCCACAAGATGGACCGACGATCTGGTCAATCAATGGTGATCTGGTCGCCGGAATACGTTGGATGAGGGCAGCGCAGGACCGATCGTCGTGAAGTTCTTTTGAGGAGGCCTTTGTCCAGCAGTGGACGTCTTCCAGCTGATGATGAATAAGTTATTATTATAGATAGATAAATAATTGTAGAGGTAATTTCATTCATTCATTTACACAGCAAGTTGCGATTATATTACATTGCAACATTGAGGCTAAAACAGGCTGCTAATTAAGTACCACACTCCAATTATCGACAATAGAGAAAAGTACAGGAATGATTTAATACAATTATTAGTTATTAAAAATAAATATGGTGTAAAATGGAAATAAGTTAAGACTTATACCAGGAAAAATAAACCCTTAAATAGCTTCTGTTAAGCTTGACAAATGGCGCCTTAAAATTTGTTGTATCCATATATCATACAGCACATAAGAGACATAAAGTTAATACAAGCCGCTATCTTAGGCGTCACGGTCGGGATAAATTGCAGCAATCTCAACAGCAACTCTGGGCGCCGATCCAACTCAAGGATTCCATTCACTTCGCTGATTTAACGAAAACGCTCTGTTTAGCTTTTGTACGTTCTCCTGGCGGTTATTATTATCGCTTTATTGCGATGTTAGATCTCCGAGTCGAAATCTATTGGAAGATTTTTGCTTATTTATTTTTATGCTTGTATCAATTTGATAAATAACGTCAAAGTATATTTTTACCTTAAAGGTACTGCCCTAACTAAGAACAATAGCTTTTTTATTACGGCAACTTTATATTGTAATTGTAGTGTGTATTGGCTATTTGTAAAGATGCTTGTATGCGTGGCATCTTGACACTCAATTGGCATCTTTCAAATTTTATAACATCCGTTGGGCAATCGGAAAAATACACTCTGTCCTTCAAATAACCCCACAAAACCATGGGTGTCTGGTCCGGAGAACGAGCAGGCCATAGCACCGGTCCCCCGTGGCCGATCCATCCTCACGGAAAGCGAACGTTAAGATGTTCTCGTACGTTGCGAGCAAAATGTGCCGGAGCTCCATCATGCTGAAACACAATGTTTTCTTGGTTCTCAAAGTAATCACAAAAATATGTAAGTAGTAAACATTTACGAATGAAAAATAAAAAAACTATTAAAGATGAAAATTATTAGGTAAATAGGTACGTAGGCCTTCTATTTAATAATCTGCTTCCCTAACATGACAGCTCTGTTAAAGAGGTTAATTAATTATATTTTTTTCCTATTATCGTGGGCAAAGTTCGATTTTGCGCATGCATTTGCGTTCGCAAAGTACCACTTTCCCACAAGTTGACAAGAGCGTGCGGGAATGTAACTGAGCGTGCAGGAATGTAGCTGAGCGTGCGGGAATGTGGTGAGCGTGCGGGAATGTTTGAAAATAATTTTAGTGGTTTAACTTTGCGCAACTTAATAGGAAAAATAGTATACGATACTCGTGCGCACGTAGGTAATCCTGCACTCGCTTCGCTCGTGCAGGTACGACCTACTTTGCGCACTTGTATCGTAATGTTACGGGGTATTTTGTAACACGTTGTATAACAGAAATCAAAAAAACTTTAAACTGATATCGAAAGTACGTTACCTAATCAGTGAAATGACACCAATTCCGATCTCATACTGAATGTATGGAAGTGTTTAATATCAACATTCTGGATACTCCTCGTTTGATTTTTTAAAAGTTATTGATGTCATTTTACTCTTTATTAACGTACTTTCAATATCAGTTTAAAGTGTTTAGATATCTGTTATACTGACGGAATAATCACCTTCACAGAGACAAGATTTTAAGTGTCATGTGCCCAGTTTTTTCACTAGCTACGGTGCCCTTCAGATCGAAACAATAATGCTTATACATTACTGCTTCACGGCAGTAATAGGCGCCGTTGTGGTACCCATAATCTAGCCGGCATCCTGTACAAAGTAGCCTCCCACTGGTAAAAACACTTAACGATTACATCCTGTATACAACGAATATATCTCTTATCGTAAAGGTAGCGTTCGTAAGAAATGTTTTCGTTTGACCGTTTTTCTCCGACTTTACTTTGCATACCCAACCCAACTATTATGATAAAAAAAAATCCATCTTTCTGGTTAATATATGATACTCACAAATAAGGAGGCTTTCTATTCGTAACAGAATTTTCAAAATCGTTTCAGTAGATCCAGAGATTACCCCTACAACCTCACAAACTTCCAAACTTTACGTTTTTATAATGTAAGTATAGATATTATATTTCATATTACCCAGAGATTATACACCCGAGGCTAGATCTCATGCTTCTCTTTCCCTAACCCCTATCAACATCCCAAAAATGTACTCCTGGCTTAAATTTTTTTTTCATTACTCATTAATAATAATGATTACTAATCTTATATTTATACAAAGGCCTTCAATAGTGATAGTTTTTTTTTGCAATGGAAGTAAACGAAAGGCTTTGTGGAACATACAATGCATTAAATGCAAAGTTTCGTAATTTTATGGCAATAAGGGATGTGACGAACAGGATGATCATCATGAGTTCAGCTGATGGTTATTGTTACGCCCTAATCAAAAATTCTGAGTGGCAATACAATTGCGCTCGTTTCCTTGAGACAAGATATTAAGTCTCATTTGCCCGTGAATTTCACTAGCTATGGCGCCCTTCAAACCGAAACACCATAATGTTTACACATTACTGCTTCACGGTAGAAATAGGCGCCGGTGTGGTACCCATAATCTAGCCGGCATCTTGTGCAAAAAGAGCCTCCTACTGGTAAAAAAAACAAACAAAACTTCTATGTATGACTCATATATTCATTGAAACTAATGAATTTCTGAAATCCATGTATAGAATATTGTTTTCTAAATATTTTTCCCGAAATTCAGGTGCAATTGCTCTGGAAACGAGCACTTTGAATGGAAATAAATAATCAACGGTTCGATAGTGCAGCTCGCGACCTCCAGCTCCACCGACGCGCACTTCTGGTGCTAATTGTTTTTATTTTTGTACAAAACATTTTGCGGCGGATTGTTCACTCTAAATTTGTTCGCAGTTTTTATGTTCTTGCGGTTATTTATTGTTTTGTGGGCGAACGAATCTGACAGTGGGTTACGTTATTTGCTGCGGAGTGCACCCGCTATTAAGTCGAGTTTCGTGTTTGTTTTTTGTTTATTGTTTGTCCTGTTCAGTTTCAGTCTTATTTCGTATAAAATAATTTAAAAATGTAAAACTTTTTTATTTTAGAGATTAAACTTCACTTCCATTTCTTTTGTATCTGTTGAGTAGTTGAATTGTGTTTATAATAACTTGCGGGATTACGGGAAAAACTGTGTTCTGTTTGCGTTTTTATATAGTTTTACCTAAAACTAAGTATTTTTATCATGTGGTTGATAAGTAATAGTTTGCTTACAAGAGTAAGAAAGATTTTCATTATGACCTATTGATTTGATTGAAACTGGAATGGGGGCAATTTTGATATGAGTACAAAGATTTAGTAATATAGGTAGTATAAAAAACGCAAGTTACTTATAAGCAAAAGCGTTCAAATAATTCCCAGATGTTCTTTAATATGTGCAGAATGGAGCCCCAATTTTTATTTCAGGATTGCACAGAGCTAATTGAAAGTAGGATATAAGGAATACGACTTAGATATTTTGACTTGCATACCAAATGCCCTTCCTTCACGTGATAGGTTATAGGTTATCACGGGCTACTATCCGCAACTCGACGACTATGGCGCGCCTATTTTGCGTGGTGAGGTGGGCGGCTAATCTTGCCATCCCAGCTCCTCAAGGTAGTTAATCAAACCTCTGATGTCACCCATGACCTCGGGGAGAGTTCTCGGTGACCCCAGGTGTTTGGCCCGGTAAGGCCACATTTTCGTTTGGCCACACTCCTTCACTCCAGAATGATGTGTGCGGCCGTCTCTTCTGCCTCCATGCAGGCTCTGCACAGCGGGCTGTCGGTGACACCTATACTAAACAGATGTTTGTTAAAAGGGCCGTGACCCGTTATAACATGGGTTAATTTACGTAATCTTTGGGGGACGATTGGATCTGGTCCTATTGCTATAATCTCCGAGCCTTTCCTGGCCAGTTCATCCGCAGCATCGTTGCCGCGTGAGTCACTGTGGCCCTTTATCCACTGAAGAGTTACCTGGTTGCCATTTGCACATAACTCCGTCAGATACTGGTGACAGTCGTATATTAGCTTTGAGGTGATAGTGTTGCCTTGTAGAGCTTGTAGTACTGATTTGCTATCTGAGAGGATGCGGATTAAGTAATCCTTTACCTTTCGTGCCAAAGTAGCTGTAGCCGCTTCTATGATACCCATGCACTCTGCTTGGAAGACAGTGTTCTGAGCTCCTAGTGGTGCGGCTATTTTTATATTTAGATCTTCCGAGAACACTCCGTATCCTGTGCCAGATCTTGTTTTCGAGCCATCGGTGAAAATCCTGAGGTCTATAACATTAAAGTCCTCTTTTGGTTCTTCATACAGCTGTATTTTGTATTTCTTATCGAAGATGTATTCCTTCCGTGATACGTTCAATATAAAATAAAGAGAACACTTAAAATCATTAACTCTATCTTTCAGTGCTGTTTACGAGTATCTCGCTGTTAATGACATTTCTGATTTAAATACAACTTAATGCAAGCCTGTGGAAAACTATCACAAAAACAAAGTACAGTATTTCGTCAGCGACACATAACCATCGGAAATGCTTTCAACCGCGTCGGAGTAAATTCAGAATGTATTTCACTTCCACTGTGATTGCGTAGAAGTGTTTAATGATCACTTGTTTGTTGATTGCAGACTAAGCAATTCACTGCCATTCCTATTGCGTCTATTAAACACTTGCGCAGCACAATTTATTTTTCCTCACATTCGGTTACAACTATTCGTTTTTATTGTTTTTCGATAGTAGGCTTAAACAAAAGCAGTTTCGTTTTCGCACCGATTTTTCCGATACTTGCAATTTCACAACAAAAATATTTTTTTGCTGTATTGGAAAAGAGAGTTTATCGTTCGTTTTAATGCAGGGACTAAAAATGCTTTTTAATCAACTAAAAGTGACTATAATTGTTTCGAACTTGGTAAATGGATATTCTAAAAATTTATAAAAATGACTTTGACGTTGTTAATATGACAATATCATCGTTTGGAAATATGTACATGTAGATGTAGACAGAAAGTTCTTAAGACTTTAATTGCTGCTATGTACTAACTAGTTGCCCTCCATAAAATCTTCTCGTGCCAAATATCAGTGTCTGAAGACGAAGGTTTTCAACCAGTGTGTGCTGCCAGTGATGACTTACGGTACGCAGACGTGGTCGTTAACTATGGGCTTCATGAGAAAGCTCATGGACGCTCAGAGGGCAATGCAAAGGGCTGTGCTCGGAGATTCCCTGCAAGATCGAATCAGAAATGAGGAGATCCGTAAGATAACCAAAGTTACCAACACAGTCCAAATGATTGCGAAACTGAAGTGGCAGTGAGCAGGGCACATAGTTAGACGGACAGATGGCCGTTGGGGCAGTAAATTCCTCGAATGGAGACCACGTACCGGAAGATGCAGTGTTGGTAGGACCCCCACAAGATGGACCGACGATCTGGTCAATCGCCCTGTTTGGGACCGGAATACGTTGGATGAGGGTAGCGCAAGACCCATCGTCGTGGCAATTGGGGAAGCCTTTGTCCAGCAGTGGACGTATTCCAGCTGATGATGATGATGATGACTAACAAGTAGTCTGTAAATCATATAAGTTTATTAGAATAATAAATAGTACACAGCTAAGTTGTAATATATACAAAAAAAAATAAGTGTAATATTATAGATAGCGTTACCGTGACGATTGAGTGTGGTAATTTATTTATTTATTCTACTTTAAAAAGTACGGTCCCAGATAAAGATAAAAAGTACTAGTTAAAGATATTATTATTATAATATTTTATTATAATATTGAAATAATATTATAATATTGACACACTTTTTACACTAATTATCTTGCCCCAAGTTAAGCATATATAGCCTGTGTTATGGGTTACAAGATAACGATATATTTAATACAATATACTTACTTAAACATATATAAATTCATATAAACATACATAAATATATTTAAACATCCATGACTCGGAAACAAACATCCAAATTCATCATATAAATGCTTGCACCTACCAGGATTCGAACCCAGATATACATATAAATTAAACTAAAATACTACATTCTTCTCACAGAAAGCCAAAGTAATAATGAGATTGGCGTCCCTTCGCGCCCGTGCCGGCTCCTTCGGTCGTACCGATTCGTCCCATTGCAAATCGGTACGAAGGCTTATTTAGCAGTAGAATCCACTATTTGCCTTAATCACACATACGATAAAAGGCATTTATTTTCTCAAAATTGATTCCTTTAGAATTCTTTTTGATGTCATTTCTAAAATACTAGACACTACTACCGCTTCGGAAACAAATGGCACTCTGATAGAGAAGAAGCGCCGCAAGAAACATTCCCACCATACTTTTTTTTTTGCGCTCAGAACAAGTATGGTGCTTAAATATCTAAAGGCCAAATTAAACTCCCTTTTCATGATGATAATTTCTTATTTCTGACAAGGTCTAGTAATTAATTAATTATAGAAATATAAAAACTAAGTAATTATAGAGATATACATTGGCAGACTTATAAAAAGTTGACGTCAAATTTTAATTACAGTTGACGATTGAGTACTCATAACTAATTTTAGTAATCACACCAATGCAATGTCGAAATAAGAGAAAGAGTAATGGTATACGACCCCGATATAGAACGACGTTCACCGAGCTGGTTACTGGATGAAACAAATTTTTTATGAAATTTAAAATGTCAATAAATATATTGGATATGGGTTGTCTAGCAAATTTCAGTCCAGGATACGATGAACTATTAATTAATTTTTTTTTAAATATATCACCGGTTTGTTTAATGGACAAATTCTATACCAATCGAAAGTATGCAGTCTATAGTATATGCAAAAGGTAGGTTGCCTATTTTGTTCCTGTCACTAGTCATCGGTTGCCAGGTATGAACAGGTTAATCGATACCAGCTCGGTGAAGGTTCGTTCTATACCGGGATCTTAGACTATAAGAAATATTGAGATAAATAAAAGTATTTGAAAGGTACCAATGAAACCTTTACATAAATAATGCAGAAAGATAAAGAAAGAACTTAGACGCTTTTATCACGCTTTGCAAATTCAACCTTCTGGGAGCTTCAGAAGTTCTCAAATAAATATTTATTATTGACTTTAGAATTCTATGTGCATAAATCTTTTATTCGCTTCGAGACAATCGCAAAAAAGTTTCGAATTAACTTTACTTGGAGGAACGAACTGTTTGATCAAGTCAACTGATTTTGCTTTGAGTTGCCTAAAAGTTGGAAACGGCTTTTGATTTCGTTTGTAGTTGATTTGTCCATTTCTATATGTACGGGTCGTCTGTCGAAATCTTGTGATGCGATATATTTTGTTTGTAGGAATAGTGAAAAAATAATGTGTTTTTGAGCGTGTATTGCTTGTGGCGGCGATGTGGGAGGGGTCGTTCCCTAAAATATGGTCGAGTGAGGCAATGGCTAGTCCATGCGTTATTAAACATTATTGTGTTTCCGTCTGAAGGGCACCGTAACTATTGAAATTACTGGGCAAATAAGACTTAACATCTAATGTCTCAAGGTGACGAGCGCGATTATAGTGCCGCTCAGAAGTTTTGAGTTTTTCAAGAATCCTGAGCGGTACTGCATTGTAATGGGCAGGGCGTATCAATTGCAATCAGCTGAACGTCCTGATCGTCTCGTCCCTTACTGTCATAAAAATAAGTGCGTCATGCTCATGAACGGGTGCTACTTGTGGTGTCTGGATGATTTTGTAACCAAAAACTCTGCTTCATGTTCTTAAAATTAAAGTTATTATATTTTTTATAATCGCCAATGGAATGCTCGCAAAATACATTTATTTGTTTACGGTGTGTGTGGATTGATGCATCTACTGTCCTCAATAACTCTCGTTTTTACGTATTAACTTACATTTACTTTTTTGACTTACTCGTGTAAAGCATTGAGTATGACATTTGAGTAGTTTTGCTGCATTAGTTTACATATTATATTGTAATTGAAATGATTTGTAAAAACATGAAGCTGTAAATGTTGATATAAAAGAGTGACAATGAGTTTTTACTACTTCTTGTCATTAAAGCTTGAAAAGAAAACTTTTAACATACTTAAGTGTCATTTTCGTGACCTACATGAATAAAGTTGATTTGTTGTTCATTTAAGTACAATTTAATACACTATGGCTGAATGATACTTACATTCAGAACTCTACATTTGTAGTTATATATAAAACTATATTTTCTCATAATTCATTCATTTATTTATTTAAAGTGTTTATTTATATGTATTATTTATAAGTATTTAATTATAAATAGCATCGTTAAATATACATGGATCACGTCTAATATTGTGCGTAACAGTTGCTAAAGATCTTGAAATTTAGGGTGTTTGTACATGCCAAGTTTGGACCGAAGTCCTTGTTTGTGTACTTCGAGGAAAGTTACTTACATATGTTATAGTTATGTTTATAGAGATACTGTTATTATACTAGTTCAATATAATATTGGACTTTATCATTCCAGATTCTATCTTAGATCTATTAAATTTTTTTAAGGAGCAGAATCCGGTGTATATTTATACTGAAAGAAAATTATATATAATAAAATCGCTTGAAGAGAAGAAACGGAACAAACTCAGAGGGTCTCTATTTATTTAAATAAAATTGTACACTAAATAGGGCTAGTTCATTGCAAAAGTGGTATTATTTAGAATGTCATGTGTTAATTATCAATATCAATGAATTATAACAATATCTGAATGAATGAATAACATCGACTATACAATGATTGTAATATTATTAGCTCTGTGTGTTCTGAAACCTTAAAACCACTCATCGGAACCCACACAGGATAGGGATCGCGTTAGATATGTTTGCTTAGGACGAACTTGGGCCGTTTTAACCGTTCTCAAATATTTGATATATCGATGACATGCCGATCGAGTTTCTGAGAGAGATGTTGAAGCCCTTAAGCTCTCGTCTTCGTTGTTGATTGCAGTAATTACTATTATATTGACAGAAGTATTTTGAATTCTAACCCTGTGTGCCTCAAGACTAAAGTCTTATATGCGTGTGTAATGCCAGTTGTTGATCTATACACAGCTATTACCAGTGTTCCCCTGCGGGATAGAATCCGTTATCATAATCATCAGCCGGAAGACGTCCACTGCTGGACAATGGCATCCTCCAAAGACCTTCACGATGAACGGTCCTGTGCTGCCCTCAACCACGTATTCCGGCGATCTTGACCAGATTGTCGGTCCATCTTGTGGGGGGCCTACCAACACTGCGTCTTCCGTTACGTGGTTGCCATTCGAAGACTTTACTGCCCCAACGGATATCGGTTCGTCGAACTATGTGCCCTGCCCACTGCCACTTCAATTTCGCAATCATTTGGACTATGTCGGTAACTTTGGTTCTCCTACGGATCTCCTCATTTCTGATTCAATCTCGCAGGGAAACTCCGAGCATAGCCCTTTCCATTGCCCTCTGAGCGACCATGAGCTTCCTCATAAGGCCCATAGTTAGCGACGACGCGACGTCTGCGTACCGTTAGTCATCACTGGCATACTGGTCACACACTGTGGTATTTGGGACGAGAAGATTTTACGGAGCTTCCCGAACGCTGCCCATCCGAGTTGAATTCGATTCGATTGTTTGTCCGAGGTAGACGTATTGGTATTGGTATTGGTAAAGGGCTCCTGTTTCCGCAATTAGACCGCTTAATTGGGTCCATTTTGCGTGCAGTATTGGCCAGTCATTCCAACCAGCCCAGCTCCTTCCAGAAGTTCAGAACAATCCTGGGGTGTTCGCAGACTTCCTGGAGCGACCTTGTATTTACTAAGGTTTGTGCCCGTTGGTTGGCCACCCCAGCACATTCCATGATTACGTGAGTGACCGTTTCATCTTCGGTTAGACAGCCCCTGCACTTAGGACTGTCCGAAACGCCGATTGTAAATAGGTGTTTGTTCAGTGATGTGTGACCCGTTAGGGTGCCGACCATAATTCGGATGTCATGTCTGTTTAGGCTAATAAGTCGACGTGTCAGTTTGGGCGATAGTGCAGGAATCGCCTATTTCGACTGTCTGCAGCCTGAGACATTTGTCCATCGGGTTCCATGTAGGTTGTTGGTGAGAGAGCGTATCCATGACCGCATTTTGCTGAAGGGTAGCGGCAGGACTGGCCCTGGCCCAGCCACTTGCGTTTCCGACCCCCGCCTTGCAAGTTCATCCGCTGCATCGTTCCCCAACGAACCGCTGTGTCCTTTGATCCATTGCAGAGTTACCCAGTTGTTAGAAGCAGCTCGTTCTAAGGACCGGTGACACTCGTATATCAGCGCTGAGTTATAGGTGTTGCTCCCCAGCGCAGTCAGTACTGCCATACTATCGGATAGAATACGGATATAATATCCGTGTATTTTCCTTCTTCGTATCGCGTCTGCAGCTTCCTTGATGGCTATGCATTCGCATTGGAATATGGAGCTGTGTATGCCTAAGGGTATAGAGGTGTGTATATTCAGTTCCTGTGAGAAGATGCCAGCTCCAGTTCCGGCTGCCATTTTGGAGCCGTCTGTGTAAATTCTAAGTTCATTTACACCTGACTGGTCTGCTCCCATTTCGAACAGTTGAATACGGTAATTCTTTTGAAAGATGTGTGTTTTGGGTATTCTATCACAGGGTGCCTCACAGAGTGGGAAATCCTTCCTTACTCTGTTCCAGAGGTTTCCTGTGAGGCAGTCATCATTCTTGCATACACCCATCAGCTTCAGGCGGAGAACCGACATTGTCGCCTCATGTTGGATATGTATGTCAAGCGGTGTGAGCCCTAGAATGGTTTCTAGGGCAAATGTTGGCGTAGTGCGCATGCAACCAGTTATGGCTGTGCAGGCCAGCCGTTGGAATCACTGCAGCTTGGTTTGTACTGTTGTTAGCTCTGTCCTGGGCCACCAAGCTATTGCTCCGTAGGTGATAATTGGTCTAATAACTGCTGTATATAGCCATTTACATATCTTTGGAGCAAGACCCCAGGTTCTCCCTACGAGTCTTCTACACTGCCAAAATATTATACATGCTTTTTCCAGCCCGAGGTAGACGTACTCGTCAACAATTTCGGGAGTACAGTTCGCAACTGTTATGGGAGTAGGTGCAACATGGACATTTGACATGATCTCCGTCTTGTCCATGTTCATTTTAAGACCTACTCCTTGGGAAGCTGTATTGAGGCCATCGAGTATATGGCTTAAGTCTTCCATGGTCTCATCGGTCATGGGTACGAATCCGTAATGAGCCAATAATATTCCCAAGAGAATCAAGGTAATTAACAATGGGCAGGACACGTCGCTCGCAGCAACCAATAATCAAAGTGTCCGAATGTCGTCGGAGGATTTGCAACCACAGTTAAGCTACAAATACATGATCGAACTTGGTATGGTCGAACTTCAGACGCGGTCCAGTAGCGGACCATATTCGATGGTATGTCGCATTGTCCACCGCATACAATTATTATAATTACTAGATTTGACTTGCAAAAATTTTAAGCATTTAAGATTCTTTTATCAGTGCAACTTCTGTGATGTAATTGTATCCTCTAATTATCCTGATAGATTAAAAATGGTTTTGGACTTGGTTATTATGGATTTTATTGAAGTTTTACACAATGTAATATATTTATAGTAGAGTTTATAATGAAGTCTGATATGATTATTTAGAGCGCAGAATGTCTTCAAACCAATTCGAAGTCGAAGTTTTTATTTGCTTATACATATTAGATTGGTGTTAAATAAATATTATAATATGCTTGCCATATTTATGATGTGCAAATTATACAAAATTTAAAATACAAGCAAATGTGAGCCTTAATCGCGTACTGTTGAATCCGTATAAAGTAACACTCTCTATTTTACTGTTCAGAAAAAAACTCCTCCAACGCAAATACGTATCTAATATGGTAAGAAATAAATAATTTGTTTATTTATCTTTTTATTACTGTTGGGAAAGAAAGTTTTGCAGTGGTTCGTAAACGAGACGTCATATATCCAAAATACTTTATATCATTGTACTAGAATATTCTAGCACAGTACAGCGACAAAATGCGTGTCCAATTTTGATTTGTCAGTGTTTGAGTTAGCTAGTGGTTTAATATTCAAAATACTATGGAGCTAATGCCACGTGTGACTACTGTTTAGGACTTGTCAATCAAAATTGGTTACAGTCACAACAGTTTCGTTTACCTTCTCTATCATTTATCCGCATTTATCACGGGGAGTGTTCCGAAGAGCTGTTTAACCTGATTCCTGCCGCCGAATTCCACCTTCGCACGACACGCCACAAGTAAGGATATCATCCCCACCATCTGGATGTGTGGCGGTCCTCCACAGTGCGGTTTTCAAGGAGCTTTCTTCCTCATACTACAACGCTGTGGAATGAGCTTCCTTTTGCGGTGTTTCCGGGACGATACGACATGGGTACCTTCAAAAAAAGCGCGTACACCTTCCTTGAAGGCCGGCAACGCTCTTGTGATTCCTCTGGTGTTGCAAGAGAATGGGCGGCGGTGATCACTTAACACTAGGTGACCCGTACGCTCGTTTGTCCTCCTATTCTATAAAAAAAAAAATCATGCTATAACTCGGTTAGAGTTGTTCTTCTTTCTCGGAAGCATTGTTAGTATTTACGTTAATATATTGTATTAACGTAAATACTAACAATGCTTCTATAGTTTATATTAATAAATACTAATTATTGATAATAGCGGAAGAATTGTAATAAGTGAATATATACGAAAGTCATTGTTCCTGCTATAAATTATTTACGACTTATATAACATTTATTGACACTATGTTGTGTAGTAAGTCTTATTACTCGATACGTGAATCTCAGTGGGGCGATTCACGCCTCGCGTAAATATGTGCTCAGAATTCAATCGTCCTCTTTATTGGCCATATGGGACCCTTGGACCGTCGTTTTGTTGGTAATTTTTTGTATGGCGTGCTGGGTTGTAAGCGTAATTTGTTTGCAAGCGTGCGAATTCGAACGAAAGATTAACAGACTTCATTACAAACAAATTTAGGAAACTTTTTATGTTGAAAATGGATGATATTATTGTAATATTTTTTTACCAGTTAGTTACTATTTATTTATTTACATCTATTGTACTCGATAACTCTTGTTTTTAGGTATTACTTTATATATACATTTTTGACTTACTCGTGTAAGGCTTTGAGCATTTTTGTTGCATCACATATTAAATTGTAACTGAAATTATTTGTAAAGCGACAAAGTTGTAAATGTTGATTTAAAGAATGAGTTTCATGCCACTTCTTCTCATTAAAGCTCAACCTTTTTTGAATTGGTAGTAAATGTAAAAAGAAAAGAATACTTATAAAATTCATAAGTGTCCTTTCCTTGACATACACGAATAAAGTGATTTTGATTTGATTTATTGTAGGAATCCAATAAAATAATTAATGTAAAATGTATTATTTCGATACTATATAGTTAAGTAGTAGTATATATTACTAGCTGCTGCCTGCGACGTTGTCAGCAACAATAATGTCTGCATGCATCTGGTTCGATATACGTATTAACTTATTTATAACTTTGGATCAACTTTTTCTCCATGCATCGATACCAAGTACAGCTTAAATGTTGATCCAGCCAATGCTGAAAGCATTCTTTCTTTCATTTCATTAAAATCTGTCAAGTAGTTACAGAGATTAATGTGTACAAAAAATAGAGAGACACACAGATAGATATTTTTTTAAGATTTGTAATTTTGTGTTCATCTAAACTCCATTCATCAACTAAAACAGTTTTTGGAAAAAAATTCAATGTGCAAACACGTCTACTCCATACTTTTATTATAGAATGAGTATAGAATGTCTAAACCGAAAATCAATACTCTATTAACAAAAACCTTATAAATGGTTATTTATTATTTTAGGTAAAATTCAATATAAAATACATCTTGATAATTAAATCAAGACTTTCTTAAATTTATAAAATCTTTTAACAAATTCCGAATTGACAAAGTAATTGTAAATCAATATAGACAGCAAAGCTTTTCACCATTTGTTGCTGAAACCAATTAAGTTGATATCTTAGATCAAAGCAATTCAATTCATTCCTCACTAAAATATTTACCTCATCCCAATTTAAATGATGTCTCTAAAGCGCTGAAGAGCTGATTTACATGACAAAGTATCTAAGTAACCGTTGAGAACGTACTACGTTTCAAACTCGCCCGTTCCGCGCTATTGAACGAACGCGAAAAGCGGGAAATTATACTCTCATCGATTTTCCGTTTATGAATTTTAAAGTACCCACTTTATATTGTTACAATAGTTATGGAACTTTGACTGGCGCTTGAACGATGTTTGTTTTAATAAATATAGTGTAGATTATGTTTCCCGTCTTTATTCTTGTGAAGATTCGTCATTTCTGAACAAGTTATTATGATTGTACAGCTCAGTTTTTTAATTTTGTTACATAATTCTCACATTAGCAGCCTAAATTTCATCATTCATATTACTGTTCAGTATTCACTGTCTCGAAGCTCTAGGACCCATATATGTAGTTTTCAACTTGCCCTTTCATTTGATACCCATATTGAAGGGGTTGTGAATCTGCCATTTTGTTGCAGCGGCCATCTTAGATTTACAATAATATATAATGTAGTCACGGACGAGTAAAAAAAATAAGGACTCCATGTCACCTACATAACAGTGAAGCATCCAAACAAGCCAGTTAACGTGTAAGTATATAGCCCCACGCACACACACTAATATAAGCCGATCAACCGCCATTATGACATCTGCCATCGTCAGTGACGGACAGTGACATACAGTGTGACCGCTAAATAAACAGCGCTTTACCCGAAAAATTGGGTAATCTATGTAATGGTGTTCTAAGTAGATAAATCATTATCTGTTTCAAGATGCAGTGATTTATGATAACAGGTATGTCTTAACCAATATTTTTATTAAAGTATCGTGGAACACTACTTCAATACGAGTATCGTTCTCATTTACTCTTTGAATAAGAGTATCAGTTCTAAACATTAAATCACGTGCAACGTTACTCGAATTGTCGAGGATCCAGTACTCTGTCAAAATTTTCATCACTTGTGTATTTACCTAGTAACCAAATTACTCTAAAGCACATAGTTATTTGTTCTCTAAAAATGTACTTATTTGATACCACGTGGCAAACAAACGAACTTAACAATGAATTTTGTGTAGATATTCTTAAAAATAAGAAATGTTAGGACGTCATTTTTATATCAGTTAGAACAAAGATACTTCAAACAAGACATGGACACAGAAACAAACACGCAATCCTTACTTTCAAGGTGCACTTGTTTTTTTAACCGACTAGGTGAACCGATTTCGATAATTTTTTATTTGAAAGCTTCCCGTGTGGTCCCTGTAATGTAATTGTAATTTGGTCCAGATCTGGAAATGGCATCCATGAGAAAACCATAATAAAAGTCTTAAATTTGCTATACGTATGTGGATGATAATCCATGACTAAGTAACGGAACTCTTCTATTCTTAGGAAATTAACGATACTCGGCCGAATCTTTTTATGCTATTAAGATATTTATGTCATCTACCATAACACAGTTATGGTCAAGTAATTGCCGTAGTCGAATATGATGATCAATGGAAGTCCTTAACGACTGTGCGATCTGTGGCACAATTTCTAACTATTTGTAATCAAATAGCAAAGCGCTCACGTTCATTGCTGCATTGAAGAATTTATTATATCTAGACATATGTAGACAAATTGTAAGTTAGTGTGCTTCAAATTCACTAAAAATAAAAAAAAATAAACAAAAAATCAACCGTCTTCAAATACACTATTCCAAAACAATAGATATAATATGCACTAATAAGTATAAAAACAATTGCGTATTTTTATACAATCTAATTAATTAATGTAATTCTAGTTACGATTATTGTAATTTTCGGAGTCGGCGTCATCCATGATAGGTTTGTAACTACATACATAGTTATAGGTGAGATGTGCTTGAGTCGTGAGGAGGCGAGAGGCGAGAGCGGGTCGCGGCGGGAGGACACCGATTCCAAAAATTACATTAATGATTGGTAATTGATAATATTTATGCGGTGGATCACATGGTATATATATAAACACTGCTTACTTTTAAGGTAAACAAACGTTGGTAATAGCGTGTATTTGACTTGTATCAGTTTGGTATCAATAGATATATTATGTTTGCTTTGTGATTTGATTCGAATAGTCTGTCATCTTACATAACTGTTATTGATCATAGTCAACTCGTGTCCACGCATTACGGCGCGGACTGACTAGGATTATAAACGCTACAAGCAACCCTACAATATTTGTGTTGATCATGTGACTAAGCTGCAAATGGGCATTTATTTTACTGATTTTCTTTTGTTTATTCGAAATTTACATATAAAATTGAAAAATTGTTCGGTTTAAGTTTTAGAAAAGTACTAATTCTATTTATTTCTTTAAAAAAAGAATGTTGTTATCGCTGAAAGTTTTGAGTTTTTCGACTCCGAAGTTTATTTTTGGGAAGCAACTTCCAAATATTTTATTGGATATTTCAAATTATATATAAATATTCTATTCGGTTAAGAATTTTTTTAAGATCCTTCTTTGTGCACTGTATTTTTTGCGTCGAAATATTTAATTGCGTTATGTTGTAATCGACTCCCTAAGAAACCAATTTTTGTGGATATTGAGGTATGACCGCGCCTTAAATTTGCTCTAAACTAAGATTGGTCTCTCCGCTGCGCTCCAACTGTAGTTGTCTAGCAAGTCTAGCGGTATCTATACCGCAGGCGTAGTCGCAAAGTGCGGCAACTATTACTATGCCCAAGTGGCCGAACTCGAGCCAGTCTCGAACAATGTGTGACGTTGACATGCCAAATGTTCTGTTAAACTTTACGAGGTAATAATTGAAACTTAAACGCTAGGTTGCTTAGTAAAACTTTGTAAAGATATTACTACAAATAATAAGAAAGACACTGGGAACACATATCATCAGTAAGTATTTTGTATTTTATTTATTTCAATGTAAAATATCACGAAGCGTATGTTAAAAAATTTAAAAGATGCCATTGAGTGTCAAGATGCTATGCACGCAAGCATCTGATAGTTGCCGTAATAAAAAATTAATGTAAGGTTCTCAATATTATATTATAATAGGAACTTATTAGCTTAACTCGATTACGTTTTACTGTGACTCATCATGATAAAAAAAAGCTGCTCGAATTATCTGGGACCCAGAGCTCTGTGAATGGTTAGATGCTTTGACGTTGCGTAGAGACGTCTAACTAACGTTATAACTAACTAATAATTCACCAGTGGGAGGGTCCTGTGTGTGCAAGCATTACTGTGTTTTTGTCTGAAGGGGGCCGTAGCTAGTAAACTGTGCAAATATGACTTAACAACTTACGTCACAATTGTTGTGCCGCTCCGAATTTTTGGGTTTTTCAAGAATCCTGAGTTGCACTGCATTCTAATGGGCAGGACGTATCAATTACCATCAGCTGAACGTCCTGCTCGTCTCCTCCTTTATTTTCATTAAAAAAAATAGAGTCCTTGTCGGGCAGTATCAATTGTCAGTTATGAAGATTATGGGTACCACAACGGCGCCTATCTCTGCCGTGAAGCAGTAATGTGTAAGTATTACTCTTTCGTTCAGAAGGGCGCCGTAGCTTGTGAAATTACTGGGCAAATGAGATTGAACATCTTACGTCTCAAGGTGACGAGCGCAATTGTAGTGCCGCTCAGAATTTTTGGGTTCTTCAATAATCTTAAGCGGCACTGCATTATTATGCGCAGGCGTATCAATTACCATCAGCTGAACGTCCAGCTCGTCTCGTCCCTTAATTTCATTAAAAAAAGAGTCCGCAACGCATCTCTTGATCGTTAGTGTTGTGGATGTCCATGGTCGGTAGCCTCAACACTACCCATCACGTAAGCCTCTTGCCCCTTCTTATAATAAAAATATATGCACACTTATATTTTCTAATAAAAAAACTGAAATATGGTTACTTACTTATGTCTTTGGCTCAAAGCCAGCTTTCAACTTTAGTCTTATAAAGTCAATTTTGTTTTCGTTTAAAGAATAACAGTCAACAAATTTGTACAGCCATTTTGGTAAAAGCTTGCGCAGTTGCGTTTTATTGTTGATCTTAACTGCAGACAAGAATGTGAACAGTATGGAAATTGTAAACACGACGAAATACAATACTGGGAAAAGGTGAAACTGTTTGAACATTTACATAACAGTTACGTTGTTTCCTTTTATTATTAACATAAAAAAGATTATTAATAAGCATTTCAATATTGTGAAACGTCTATGTGGGTGGTGCAATGGCGGTAAAAATAAAGGAAAAGACGTGCAGCTGATGGTAATTGATACGCTCTGCTCATAACAATGCAGTGCCGCTCACGGTTCGTGCAAAACCTAATAATTCTGAGTGGCAGTACAACTGCGCTCGTCACCTTGACATTAGATGCGGCTATTGAAAGCAAGGGGAAGGCCTGGCAGTTAGCCTGGATGTAGCGAAGGCCTTTGATCGTGTATGGCACAAGGCGCTCCTCTCAAAACTTCCATCATTTGGGCTTCCCGAGAGCTTGTGCAAGTGGACCTCCAGCTTCCTCACTGGGCGTATATACCTACAGGTCGTTGTCGACGGATATTGCTCGAACCCGAAGCCCGTGAATGCTGGAGTGCCCCAAGGCTGTGTGCTATCTCCTACGCTGTTTCTTCTGCATATCAATGATATGTTGGACACCTCCAACATGCATTGCTATGCAGATGACAGCACTGGTGATGCCGTATACACGGGCCATTCAGGTCTCTCGCGGGAAATCGTCGACCAGTGCCGGGAGAAACTTGTGTCTTCTATCGAGTCCTCTCTCGAGAAGGTCGCGGAATGGGGTAAATTGAACCTTGTCCAATTTAACCCCCAGAAGACTCAAGTTTGCGCGTTTACCACTAAAATAACACTATTTGTCATATCACCGCTCTTCGAGAACACTTCTCTTAAAGCCGCGCCTAGTATCGGAATACTGGGTCTCGAAATCTCGAGCGATTGCCAATTCCGTGGCCATCTGGAGGGCAAAGCTAAATTGGCTTCGAAGAAGCTGGGCGTCATCAATAGAGCACGGCAATACTTCAAGCCGGCCCACATTCTAGCGCTCTACAAAGTGCAGGTCCGGCCACACATGGAGTATTGCTGTTATCTCTGGTCTGGTGCACCCCAGTATGTGCTCGATCCATTTGACCGCGTGCAACGTAGAGGGGGACTCAGTCCTCTGTGAACGGCTGGATCACTTGGCGTTGCGTAGAGACGTCGCTTCATTGTGTGTCTTCTATCGCATTTATCACGGGGAGTGTTCCGAAGAGCTGTTTAACCTGATTCTTGCCGCCGAATTTCACCTTCGCACGACACGCCACAAGTTAGGATATCATCCCCACCATCTGGATGTGTGGCGGTCCTCCACAGTGCGGTTTTCAAGAAGCTTTCTCCATCGTACTACAAAGCTGTGGAATGAGCTTCCTTGTGCGGTGTTTCCGGGACGATACGACATGGGTACCTTCAAAAAAAGCGCGTACACCTTCCTTAAAGGCCGGCAACGCTCTTGTGATTCCTCTGGCGTTACAAGAGATGGTGGGCGGCGGTGATCACTTAACACCAGGTGACCCGTACGCTCGTTTATCCTCCTATACCATAAAAAAAAGTCTCAATTGCCCTGTAATTTCGCTACGGCGCCCTGCAGACTGAAACACAGTAATGCTTATACATTACTGCTTCACGGCAGAAATAGGTTCCGTTGTGGTACCTATAATCTAGCCGGCATACTGTGCAACGGAGCCTCTCACTGGTAAAACTTAAAGGAGTGCTATACTAACTGAAATACCATTTTCACTATCTGCCATGCTGCGTTTCGCACAACAATTCTTTGAATATTTTCAGATTTTTTTGACATCTGTGCACGTTAAAAAACGCCTGGTTCAACAAAAAACCACTGGTTCCATACGCTAAGTGATAATTCACTGTTTGTATTAAAGCAACTTCAATACTGATCGGGATAATACACACAATGGCAATTCTTGTGGTAAGATTAGATTTACTTAGGCATTTGATCCTTAACAAATAGCATTCGCTTTAGAGAATTGGGTTCGACGTTCGATGAAATGATGAAGACCTGAATGATTGACCAAGATATCTATACATATAAATAAAATTGGAATGTCTGTTTGTAATATTGAAATAACCGTTTTTTACTACACATACGGTACTTACACTAAAATAACATTTTTTCACAATTTTTGTCTGTCTGTTTGTTCCGGCTAATCTCTGAAATAGCTGGATTGATTTTGACGGGACTTTTATTGGCAGGTAGCTGATGTAATTTGAAGTAACTTATGCGACGTTTATTTTAGAAAATTATTTTATTTTAGAAAAATAAAGTAATGTTGCAATGTCCAAGAAACGGTCTTGCTCTTAAAATAATTTCACGAAACAACGTTTGCCGTGTCAGCTTGTCGTAAATAAGAATAATGCTAATATTACGAGAAGAAAAGATTTGATTTTTGTTTACCATGAATTAACTCAGAAACCACTTTACTGATTATAAAAATTCTTCATTAAATGAAAGGTGTGTTATTAGATGAAGTCACAACCTGAGAGTTGAACAAAGCCCTATCAAGATTATTCTTTACGTCACTCGATCGGTTGACACAGTGGAGGAGCGCACGCACGGATCGTGAGAGGTAGTGGTATCGAGTCCCGCATCGTTCATATATTTTATTTTTAAATTTAATTTGGGTCATGGATCCCAGAAGTGGGGGTTATCACTTTAAAAATAATAATAATAACCTGAGCGTTGCAAGTATCAAAAACTTGCCTATATAATCCTTCCCATATTAGAATATTTATGATTTTTCAAATCAATTTTGATCACCTAATTGTGCACCCGATTTTCTATCTTTGCGTATAATCATCATCATCAGCCAGAAGACGTTCATCGCTGGACAAAGGCCTCCCCAAAGATTTCCACGACGATCGGTCCTGCGTTGCCCTCATCCAACGTATTCCGGAGATCTTAACCAGATCGTAGGTCCATCTTGTGGTGGCCTACCAACACTGCGTCTTCCGGTACGTGGTCGCGAATTTGGGCTATTTTTGCGTATAATAATACTAAAAAAATATTTGATAACAGTAGCGTTGTCGGCCTTTAAGGAAGGTGTACACGCTTTTTTTGTATGATGTATCATCCCGGAAACACTGCACAAGGAAGCTCATTCCACAGCTTTGTAATACGTAGAAGAAAGTTCCTTGAAAACCGCACTGTGGAGGACCACAACACATCCAGATGATGGGGATGATATCCTTATTCGTAGCGTGTTGTGCGAAGGTGGAATTTGGTGTCAGGAATCAGATGAAACAGCTCATTGAAACACTCTCCGATAAATGCCGTCGAAGACACACTATCAAGCGACGTTGCGTAGAGACGTCTCTACGCAACTAGAGCTATCAATGGTAGCCATGCTAATCACGCTGAACGACAAAACAGCGCTTACCTTCTGCTAGTGTCGATGGTAATGAAAATTTAAATTAAATGTATTCAGTAGTTTTTGTTTCTATTTTATAAATTACTTTTTTTTGCTTCAGTATGTTTGTAGAACATACAGCAAGTTATTCTTAAAAAAAAATCAATTCAATGTACAGTTTTTACTTTGTTACGGTTTCATTATGTGTATGGATTATCGAACAATGGTATGCATGTTAATTACATGCATATCCATTTTGAAAACTAGATATCGTACACTTATATACAGGAAAAGTATAAGATACTAAACAGTTTTTATAATTTATTTTTGTTAGAGCTTTTTTATATAATATTGAATTGATAAGATTGAAGATTGTTCCTTACCATCTTCAACGAAAATGTCAAAAATGTAGATGGTAAGGAAGGATGTACAAATTACGCAGCAATTGACGTGTTTGTCGGCAGGAATTTTCAAAGCACTTTCTGTGTTTAATGCGGTGGATGAAGCATAAGGATATTAATGCCACATCCATACACAAACGTAAGCCGATTAGGTAATACTAACTCTGGGTTAATCTAGGTTTACGCCTACAAATGGGATTCAGATCAGAATAATAAGACAAAGTGTTCTCATGCGAAATTTCGGCTGAAATTAGTAATTGAAATTTTATTAATGTAGGCGTTACTTTGTGGAAATCCATAATTATCCATATGCTATGTGTTTATCCCAAATATGCCTTAAGGTTTTTTATAAATAGTGAAACAGACACCGAAATAATTTATTAGTTAATTAAATATAAATAATTAATTCCTTCTCTTTCCTACCTGCACCCTATCCCTCCCTCTCACAGAGTAGCGCGAGCGCAGCTGATCGTTGCGATCCGCGAGGACTAATTAGTACTGAACTTGTCAACGCCGTGATAACTCATTAATTCGTGTCGATACGTGTAGTCTCTCGATCAAGTGTCTTGTTAGTTTTATGATTATTTAATTCCAGAAGAAAGAGTGGCCACTCAAAGAAAACGACTATAAACTAAAGAGGGAAATTCGACCCGGCACTTGTTGGAAGAATCGCTGCTGCTCTGGTAAGCCTTCTCTCTTCCTTCCTTACACCGGCTTCCTAATTAAAATTTCCACCTAGAACCAGCGCATACACAATAACTCTTGACACGTGTTTCGCTACGCTGAACTCTCGGTCTCGATCCAGTGTGTGATTTGGTTAAAAAAAAATGTAAGTGGATGAAATTAATAGATGACTCAGCTCAGTGGTAAGCGACACTAAGTTAAGTGCACCTGCTGTATGCTAAATTAAATATGCTACAAAGTGTTGTATATTTTATTAAAAAGAGCGTAAAAAAGAATGCTGGGACAGTTTCTTGCGCCGCTACTTCTCTCTCAGAGCGCCATTAGTTTCCGAAGCGGTAGTAGTATCTAGTATATTAGAAATGACACTAAAAAGAATTCTAAAGGAATCAATTTTAAGAAAATAAATGCCTTTTATTCCTTATAACCAAATTAAATAACTACAAATGCAGAGTAAGATCTACAGGCTATGCTTAAATTTGAGCTCGACATTAATTTATGAAACTGTAGATAGCATTCAATTACTCTGTAACCACCTGTATATAGAAATACAAAGATTTGATAATAACCTTTGATTATCTATTAATACAATTATTATTATGAAATATTATTAAATTAAACAAATCAAAGAAATGAGGAGATCCGTAGGGAACCAAAGTCACTGACATAGCCCACATGGTTGTGAAACTGAAGTGGCAGTGAGCACGGCACATAGCTCGACGGATAGATGGCCCTTAGGGCAGTAAAATCCTCGAATGGCGATAACATAAAGGAAGACCTAGTGTTGGTAGGACGACAAGATGGATCGACGATCTGGTCAAGATCGCCGGAATACGTTGGATGAGGGCAGCGCAGGACCAATCGTCATGGTGATCTTTGGGGGAGGCCTTTGTCCAGCAGTGGACGACTACTAGTTAAAATGGATGAATGATGGATGTACTGAATAATTTTTTTGAGCGGGAACGCTCCTGTGATTCCTCTGGTGTCACAAGAAAATGTGGGCGGCGGTGATCACTTAACATCAAGTGACACGTCCGACCGTGTCCTCCCTTCCATAAAAAAAATGTTAACATCATTTAAATATGTTTTGAGCGATTCAGTAAAAACTAAACTAAATTAATTAATGTTAGTTTGCAAACCGACCCTCATTAGTGTTGTAATGAGGGTTCACGCACTAGTGGCGTGTATTTCAAATACATGTTACGTAGCGATATATGTATCTACGGTATTGATGTTTCCATTAGAGATTTACGTTCACAGACATTATAAATCCAAGTATAACCGTAGTATACCATATTAAATTCAAATTCGAAATCAAATTCAAATATTTTTATTCAAAATAGGATATAAAATCACTTATTGCAACTCAAAAACTATTATCCGTTCCAAAAGGTATGAATATGTATAACTACACTTGAAAAGAAAGACGCGACAACTACAGCGGGCTTCTTTTTTTTAAATAAAAATATGGTTACAATGTAAAATTGTACAATAAAATTTATTATTTAATAGTCTTTTACTGTAATCCCAAACAGTGGTATCATTAAGAAAGTAATTTATGTTTTAGTAACCTTCACCACACAAACGTTTTTTAACAATTCTTACGAATTTCGTAATACATTTTTCTTGAACATTATATGGGAACTTGTTGTAAAAGCATATACAACATAGCAAATTCACTTATATGCCTATGTACGTAAATAAAATTATCAAGAATATAATATTGGGAGGCAACAGTCTAGATAATAATTTCTTAAAATTTTGCTCTCAATGAAGAAATAACGATTCAAGAACTTCTTCCTTTGGGGAAATTAAACGGGGAAGTGAGAAAAAAAAATTGTAACCTCGCTCCAAGCAAGATGAAAATTCCATTATGTCGAGCGGTTCGAGTCTTTCCGCATTTCTTTTTCTCGAACGAAAAAAGCAACATAGTTAATCAAGCATACAAACCTAAGTTTGATTATGTTTGTTCAATTTGAAATTAAGTTCGATAGCACATGGTTCGTCATATAGCAATGATGGCATCACAATGGCATTCCATTGATAATAAAATTTAACTTAATGGTAGATTTTTTTCACATCATTCCACATTTCTTGCCAATTTTTATATACATCTTACTTTATAAAAATTACCGGGTGAAGTCTTGAGTATCAACACTATTTTCAAAGATCTGGAATTAATCTTATTTTCTTGATACTGAAGCCTTATGAAACTAACTAGTATCAAAAGAAAAATAAAAAAGAGAAAACCAGTTAACAAGCTATCCCTTATAAATGTTTTACTATGTATTAGAAGAATAATTTTAAGCTAACCTTAAATATTAATCGAAAAAGGTTAGCCAATCTCTTTTCAGATTAATCATAGATGATAAAACCCGATGTCTGTCTTTGGTTGTGACATTTTTAGACTTTATGAAAAGCTGTCAAACAATTGCAAACTCACGCAAATGGAGTTTGAAAGAGTTTTGTTTGAATACAATTTTGAATTCATTATCAAATGAAATTTATAGATTTTTTATGGCAAGTATAAAAAGAAGTGCTTTTTTATGAGTTAAGTTAAATAAAAATACTTGACCATAGTTTATTATTTCAGGCTGTATAGTTTTGTGGTGCTTATTGATACACGCCCTATGTATAAAAGTGTGGATAGAGAAAATGAAATGGGAAACGAATTCTATGACCAAAGTATTCTTAAATCACAATATGACCAAAAGAGAGATAATATTTTTACAACAGTAGTGCCACCACCTGATCTATATAAAATTCACAACAAACAACCACATTATTCAAAAACATGTGGCTCATTATCAAATAAAAACATACCCGACACACTTCTAGATGTTAAATCGAAAAGTTCGACATTAAGCCCATATTACGATACCGCTAATACACCAAGTAAGTCTCATAAGGAAAATTTATCAGAAACAAGCGAACACACTGATAAAGGAGAATACTCTTCCGATGACATATTTATTCAAAGCACTGATGCAATACAAGCTCTATTAAATGCAATTAAGGAGAAGTCAATTGAAATGATGGCTGAGCAAATGATCACTGATAGGAGTTTGATAACAACTTCTGCTACAGAGGTAGCATTTAATGTTTGGTCTCAATTGAGTGCTACAGAGAGAAATAAGAATAAGTATTCTACAGGAACAACAAAAACTTATATTATACTTCCAACCCATTATGTCAAGGCTCGATCTATTACATCCGACACAGTGAAAATTGCACAAAACGTAGAAAACGTGTTACAAAGCAAATTAAAAAAAGCGTACAGTAAATTTTTAAAAAAACTTTCCGGTGATCTAAAAAAGGAGATTAATTCAACAAAATCTACAATAATATCAAAATTAAATAATAGTTCTAAGGAAAATAAAGTTAGTAAAACACCACCTCCTTTAAAACATAACCCAATTAAGCTGAATAAAAAAAATTGTTCTCAGAAGATAGTCCAACCGAATAAAATTACGATAATCGCAAATAAACCTTTGTCAAATAAGAGTACGTCTAAAGCCCACACAATTCCAATTATCGGTGATGATTATTCGATGCTTTCTGTTTATGAGCAGATTTTGGCAAAATCGCTTGAGACAAATTCTTTTAGTATGATGACTTCACCTAAATTTAATATTTTGGATGATGATGACTCGGAAAATAAAAAAATATTATCAAAGCGTAATTTGGAAGGTCAGAAAGAATTACCACTAACACAGATCAAAGTACTATCAAATAATGCATATATTATGCCGGATATGATAGATGTTAAAGAGCGTGACTTATTTTCAAAAATATCTGCATCAACTACTGATAACAACAAACACTACACTTATGACACGAGTGAAGATACGAGTTTTGATGGTCTCAGTAATAAAATTTGTTATAAAGACTACGTAAATGGATATAAATATTATTTGAAATTTCTAAGAAATCAAGAAGATAATAAATTTTCCAATCAAGTACGATATCAAGCACATAGACATCATAAAGTAGACGATATCGGAAAATTTATACTTAACAAAATTCCACAGTTACCATCCACTAGATCTAGGCGGTATTTTATAGAACAAGATACACTAGAAGACCAGGATATTTCAACAAAGAGTGATGAAACGTGGTTCAAGAAGCATTTCTACCTTTTTATAGATAAGGAGCCACCAAAAAAATTTCACAATTCTCAAACTGTCTCTCTCAAATCTGATCCGACCAATGTGAGTCCTATCCAGTCTCACAACTCTATAGCGGCTAGTACACGGAAGATGCCATTAGTGCGAAATAGTCTTCCAAAAAACAAGAGGGCAGTTGATATAAAAAACACTAATAAATTAACCACAGCACTACCATTGAGAACACCTCAAGGTATGCTCCATTTTTTTTGATAAATAATAGAGCTTAATATTTTCATTTTCTTTATACATACTAAAAATATCTGTGTTTACATATTATGATCTTACATAAGACTTGTTAGAAAATTAATAAATAATAGTCATGGTGCTTAAATCCTATTTACGTTATATTAAACTAAATTTAAACCATCTGATCACTAGGTTTCAACAATAGAAAATGTGGTTATGTGAAAATTTATTTAGTTCACAGACCAACTGGAGTTGTATTGCTGAAAAATAAAAAAATGAAGAAGCATAAGTTTCGAAATATTTTAAAGAAAATAAATTTTTACAAAAGGAAACCAAAAAAAGTGGCGAAGCGACAGTTGTCTGATCGGAAAACGAGATTTAATCCTTTGAAAAGCATCAAAGATATGATATTTAAGGATACTAAATCGAGTTCAGACAGATTCTTAACAAAAAGTTTTAAATTGGAACCAAATTTTCAAAGTATAACTACAATCAAACCAATTTTTTTTTACAAAAATCATGGAATAGCAGTTGCATCTGATTTATTCAGTCAAATACCAAATATTAGTGATGTAACCTTTAGGTATAATTCAGAAGCTCTGATTTTGGAAGACCTTAGATATCACAACAACACAGAAAAATATTCAATATGTATGTAAACTCACATTTTGTATATAATAATAGATTAATTCAAACTTTATATTGATAAAATTTTTATTTCTAGATGATTTTGATTATACAGCAAAAAGTTCGCCTAGTCAAAAAAAGAGTTCAACTTCAAAGCCTTATCTTAATAAAAATAAAATGGTAATGACTTTAAGCAATCACGATGACAATATGACCATAAAACTTACCGCGGATACTGAGTCAACAACACATTTCAGCGTGAAGTATCCTCCATTTCATAAAGCTACTACGAATAAAATAAAAAAAGAGTTAGAGCAGCTAGATTCTAAGCTGCTATACTCTGGAAAAAGTAATATATTAGAACCAAATAGTGTTAAAAATACAGAACTTGAAGAAAATAATTACGACAATCAGGTAATATTTGATAGTTATGGTAATCAAGTAAGAAATAAAGAAGATTATGTCGTAAATGAAGCTACAAATACATATACTAGCAAAAGTACTAAATTATATGAATCATATTACTTCAAGGAAAACCCCGAATATTATTCTGACAAATATAATTATAATCCATATAAAAACTATGAAAGTCAAACAACTTCTTACGAGGACATGAAACCACACAATGATGAATTATCTTCTCTACAAACAGTAAAGGATAGTTACAGTTCCAAAAACAGTATTCACTCTTCCACATCTAATGTTTCTGATAGTAAAATAGAAAACAATTCGTGGAATCCGAATATCGCTGATAAAGTTACAAGTTTTTATACAAAACGTAATGAACCCTTTAATAGAGAAAGTTATACAGGTACGATAGATAATAACTTGAAAAGGAATGAAGGATTTACGTTTGGCACAAAATGGACTAGCCACTATCAGCACATTAACAAATGTAAGTAAAAGGAAAACTTTTCCTATTGATAAAATTTTAAGAGCTTTTACAGTTTTGACTATATTATTAAATGAATTCCAAGATTTTTACGAAAACATCATTCCACCAATTATTTGCAATAATTGGAGAAACTTAATACACTAGAAAACTCTTGAACCAATTTGACTTTCAAATTTATATAATCGTAGATTTAATAATAGATTTACCATTTATTATTTTTGTTTTTCTTTTAGCATACAAAGAAAATAATTATACTGATGAAAATTATGTTGATCCTACCATTTATGCATATAACGACATAGTAATTCATAGCTGTCATATCAGAAGACTGGGTAAGAATTGTTTATATTTAATTCGCTTACGTCTAAATGGTCTATATTTTCTATCTAGGTTAGGTTCATAGCTTTTACATAATATATAACACGAATAAAATCAGGTCTGAAAATATTGTATCTAGACTTAGTAATATCAATAAAGCTTATTCTAATTATATTTATCATAAGAGGCTACTGGGAAACTGGAAAATGATTAAAATATGTAGAATGGCGGCCTGGTTGATTTCCTTTTACAAACCCATAAACAGCCATCTAGACTGTCCAGAGATCTACTCCAAAATTTATTGGTATTTGTTTGGCAGTATTTAACTGTCGAAGTATGAACTACTTATTCCCGAATATTTATTAAATTATATAGAAATAACTAGGGCTCAAACTCATTTCATATGTGTAATATTTAATATAATTCAATTCATATGTGTAATCATTATTAAAATATTTAAATTGGACCATAATATTATATTTTTTAATATTATATATTTTACAAAATATCTTTATTTACAGGTGCCATTAAAAATAATAAATATAAATTAGTAAATAAATAGTTAATTAACTGTATTTTACTAAATTGTTACTAGTACTGTTGGTTAGTAATGTTGTGCATAAGGTATATAAGTTAATATTGTTATAAGATTTGTAACATATACTATATTTGGTGTTTACTTATAATTATTGATATAGGAATATTCATATTTTTTATAAATACGTTTAATTGTTATCTTATTCGTTGTCCTAAATAAGTAAATAAATTGCGTACTATGTAGGTCTTAGTCAATAAAGTCTTTTAAATGAAAAACATTTTTTATGGATTATTGTGCGTTCTAACTGCACTTTTTACAAAATAATTTAGAATGGCTGATGAAAGCTGGAAATTTTAACTATCTTTTAATTTAGAAAATTTATAAGTGCAGAGACTATTGGCTTGCACAGTATTCTATGCGCAATAACCTCTTTGTCAATTAAAGGCATCATATACGTCATTGGACCTGTACGCAAAGATTGTGTGACAGTGCGAACTTTTTACTCTATACAAGTTGAACGTCAGAAGACGGTGATAACAGCTGTTTTCATTAATGTAGATGAAGAGCATAATTTTGAATAATATCGAAATTATTTTACAGTCAATAAAACAAGAAACTCGGCATCGCTGAATAAACAATTGGATATGAATAAGAAGGATAACACTGTTTTTGCACAGGCAAGTTATGTATTTTTCTTAATAGTGTACCTGACAGCTCGATAATTCGTGACCGATTACGATTTGTCACTATGTACGTTAGCTAATGGTTTTATATATATAAAAAATAATAAGACCTGTCAAAGAAGTTTACCTACGAAATTGAATCGGAAATCAGGAGATCCGTAGTAGAAACTGAAGTGGCAGTGGGCAGGCCATATAGTTCGACAGTCAGACGGTAGTAAACTCTTCGAATGGCGACCACGTACCGGAAGACGCATTTTTGGTAGGCCCCCCAAAAGGTGGACCGATGATCGCCGGAATACGTTGGATGAGACTAGCGTAGGACTGATCGTCGTGGAGATTTTTGTCCAGGAGTAGACGTCTTCCGGCTGATGATGAAAAAGAGATTCGCTTAACTTTACAATCTTGCTTTTACTATCTCCATTAGATATGTTCTTCTCTTTCGAATACTTTACAAGAGCACTTAAATGGTTAAAAAGAATTTGCCCAACAGTTCTACGTCTCTACCATTTAGTATTATGTAATTCTGTGGATGGCGGGAATATAATATAACAAGTTTTTTTTTATAAATGATATGAGACAGTCTTTTCCTGTATACTGATTACTGCTAAAGGTAATTTTCTTTTTCAGAAAAATCTTTTACCGCGACTGAATCCCGCGATATCGAACACACCGGTTAGTCATTAAAATACTTCCAGCAGTTTGTCTGAAATGTAATATTTTCATCTTTATATTTATATAAACAATGAAGTCACTGTTAAGTATCTCAATATAATAGAGTTTTTCTAAATGCATTTGAATGTTTATGTGCCAATTCCTACCTATTTTGACGGGACTTTCACTGGTAGATAATATGGCTCTGGCTAGTTTAATATTGAGATTTAAATTAGGGTACTTGCAAAAACACTGGAAATTAAGAAACAAAATATTCAATACTTAGATAATAATTTATACTTCCAGATAGGGCGCTTGCTATCTTGCTGCTAGACAACCGATGAAAATAGTGTCTAGGCATTGCTCAAAATATAGGTTAACTGTCAACATATTTCTCGCCTTTTGGCAGCTTCCACAGTCTAGACGTATAAATGATCTAAGATTCAATACTATAACTGACAATTTATCCAATGTGCGCCGTTTAATCGCGGGCAGCTATTTGTATTTCAAGCAGAAGACTAAATCCAGCAGACATACTGTCCAATAATTATTATCGTTTAATTAATATTAGACAATAAGGTTTTCTATTGACATTTCTGCATGATTTCCCATTTTTGTCTATATCACAGCAACTTCCATCCATACGATTCAGTGCTTTGCCAACGTTTGGTCTCGAAGCCCAGAACTCCAGAAAAGAATTTCTTTGCATCTGTGTTTTGTACTTGTTTACAATTATGTGTATATTTAGAGCTGCAATACAAAATCGGCCAAATAGTTTTCAGTCATGGTCGATGGTATTTGATCGCGATGTCTTGCTCATTAAATGATACAAAACTTTACTGAAAGTTGTCAGTAGAAGTAGAAAAAGGCAGACCAAAATACTGCTGTCGCCAATGTCATCGGGATTTAAAAATTTCTACCATAGTAGTGTAATATACAATTTCTTATATCAATAAAGTTTATCCTATCTTACTTTAATTTTATGTTTGGTTTTTGTGTTTGTAAAAATAAAAATAAAATTGAGAAGTAATTTTAGCACTGTTTAATAATTGTCAACGTATAATATTTTCAGAAAAAATTCTTGCTACACACCAATTATCAAGCTCCAGTAAGTTAATCATTTATTTTGATTTTAATGTGTATTCTTATCCCATCGAAAGATCAGCTTCAAAAATGCAATACTATTTTATGAATACATTCGCCCTATCTTCATTTTGTAGTACTTTGTGCCATCCTTATTGATTGATTCATAAACCCAACGTAAATTCAACGTCAGTTGATCGTATGATTCTGAAGTCAATATTTGAACGAATTTATACTGCCTCAGTAATCGATCACAATAATTGATACTTCTAGAATATTGTTTGTTTTACTCGTGTTATTTTTATTTTTTCAGAAGAAACCTGTGACACAAATGAATAAGGCCCCACATCAATACTTTGCAACACCTGTTCCAATGACAATGAAGGAGTTTGAAAGATTTTTGAAAGAGAATAATTTAGATGTACCGTCTCTAACAGCACCTTTGTCGGATCATATAATGCCGAAAATTCAATTTGTACCTAAAAAGAAAACTCAAAAAACACTAGTACAGTCTATGGGTAATGACAATGATAAAATACACAATGATAAAAAAAATATATTACCACAAACAAATAAGGTAAAAGGACACAAAGTTACAAATAAAAAGCACAAAAGTAAAGAGCCTGTTACTGAAAGAAGTATTGGTAACAGAAACACAGAATCAACAATATACCAATATTATGATAGAATGGATCCAGCAGGTAATCAAATTTAGTTTAGTATGAAACGTGCATTTGACATAAGTTTGAAATAGTAGTAATTACAGTATGGCGATTGGCCACGAAGTATAATCCGGCTAAATTTGAAAGCGAACAGTTGAAAGCGAACGTAGTGGATCTCCTTTGCTTACAAGAGTATAGTCGTCGTCTGCCAATCTGTCAATGACTGCACGTTTCATACAATCGGGTGAATCGCTGTTTGTTAGAGAGTTTTACTAGGCTTTTGGTAATTACACAATTATTAAATAATCATTTACTCTTTTGATTACCAAATAATTGTATTATTGTTTACCTAAGCTACTCAGATTAGTGTAAGTATTTTTTTGTTTATCGTATCTTTATAGCATTTGTAGCACAGTGATATTTTGAAAGCATAATTGAAATTATTTATTATCACTTTAACATTATTTCTGCGCGTATTTCAACTTCGTCTAACTATTACCAATTATACATTACATAATAAATTTGAATTACGATAGGTATCTATTACTGCAGTTAAATGCATCGGAATATAATACTTTTTCACTTAGATCAATCACCATTGGTTGACCATAACTTATTATTAGTTTTTTTAATATTAGAGCGCACAATAGGGCAAAGGCCTCATCTGATGGCAAATAAAAATCATTTGATAACATATAGACTAGTAACATTATTAATGTGAGGGTAAAATTAGTCTAATATGCGTGCTGGATTTAATTATGCGATGAATTATTTAACTATTTTAATCAAGTAATTATATAATAAATGCACTTTTTCAGACAATATCTTTCAACGTAAAATATATCTTGGCAATGGATGGCAGTCGAAGAATGAAGATGCAGAAAAGGATATCCTAAAACATAAGGCAATGTAACTAACATTTAAAATTTACAAAAAAATGCCAAATAATGCCATATTCATTTTATATCAATCAAGGCAAGTGGTGTATCGATCGGTGTGCAGATAATAAAATGTTTTAGAATGTCATTACCTAATATCATTGATGGATTATATGGATTCATATATGGATTCGTAGTGTTTGAGGTATTTTTCTTTCACGAGCAACTAATCGCAACTGCCACGGGGTTTAATAGTCGAGGCAATGTTATTTTGATTCCTTTGGCGTTGAAAACTTAATATCAGATTCATATCAGACAACTTAATATCAGACAAAAACTATTTTGAATGGCATACTTCAGATCTCCATCTGTTTCGGTCTAATTAAAATCCAGGCGAAGTCGTACTTTTTAAGATTAACTGTCAATAACAATATTATCTATGTGCAAACCAAAAATGTAAATTTACAAGCATTATGTTACTTGTAATACAACGATTTTTTGGATTTTTCCATTAACATGCGCCTTGTTACTCAAAATTAATAATTAAAACCATTAAGACTTAGTATGCTAACTTTTGGTCAATAGAATCTACCATAATATAGGTTTGAATTTCACTACGAGGTTTGTGCTAAGATGAAATGGTCGTATATTTTTGATTGGATTAACTTAGAAACATAATTTTTTTGAGTGTTTGCAAACGTTAATCGGTAATTTTAATTTCAACTTGGAACCTCGACGCATTCCTGAAAAATGAGCCCCATAAAAAATTTACAGAGTTTGGCCTAGTAGTTTTCATTTTATGAACATTTTTTATGAAAATTATTGTTTACCTCGATGATATAATTGTTTTTTGTGTACGGCTTTTTTAGGAGTTTTCATTCAGATTGATTATATATTATAATTATTAACTGACACAAAAAAGTAAAAAATAAAAAAAAACTTCGTTTAAAACAACCGCCTACAAAAACTGAAAATTATCAAATCACTAAAAATTTAATTTAATACACCTTTACCTTTTATGTTAATAAAACATTATTATTTGTATGTGCTACATATTGATAGCTTTGAAGTGGGTGCCAAGCCAAATGTAGTAGTAAGTACCTATACTCGCCACGCGTGACTTTGAGCGGGATAGCTTCGTCTACTACAAAACACCCCAAGCGGACCGACACGCGTGGCCAGACAACCTTATTAATTATAGTAAGTCAGCTGTTTATAATATTAAGTTTTATTTTGTTTAGGGCTTGGCACCGACGTTAAACCTTTCAATAGGTAGCACAATATAAATAATTGTATTTTATTAAAATTAAGTAAAGGTGTATTTAATTAAATTTTTAGTTATTTGATACTTTTCAGTTTTTGAAGTCAGTTTTTTTATGGTGTTACAACTTACAACACCGCGCTATATCAGACATCTTAGATAAAAGACTTCAACTTTATCTGCTAAAGGGTTGCCACCTAATAATCATATTAATGTGGAATGGTCATTTTTAGATTTAAGTTTTCTATTTTATTGTTTTATTGCACCTTTGTACTTAGCAGTAAGTATTGTTTTCAAAAGGTTGTAAATAAAGGGATTGAGAAAAATTCCCAAATAACAGATATTTAGTTAAGATATTTTAGAAAGCGTGGGAACGTAAGTATAGTTTTGTCTCGTGGCAAAAATGTACATTATAAATACTGAGAGTGTAAGAACGAAGTATGACTGATGCGGGGGTGAGAACCCAGGTAGTAAGTAAGATATAATTGTATGGGACTCAAACGGGCAGTTCCTACTTAACTTCGATGTACGACAGACCTCCGTCCTTTAACTCTGTCAATTTTTTCTTATAAATATACTCACTTTAAATTAACCGCAACGTGATTCCTTAATTATAACATCTTAATAAACATTTAGCATCCTATCCAATCAATTCCGATACTACATTAATAATATAATATTGCAACAATTTATTTATTCAAACATTTTTTGTCACTGTTATTTAGGAGAACATTCCTACCCTTCAGAGTATATTCGCTGTCAGATATTTATTAAATTGGAATTTTCACTGTGACACATTAAGGCATATATGAGAATCAATAACCTGCTTGCAAAAAATTATAAGCAAATACTAAAAAATATGCAGTTTAGTTCTTGTTTATGAGAACTTCGAATGAAAATATATATGTTACTACAGGTTGAATGGAGTAAAAAAGCGTGAGGTTACGGACTCAGAAAGATTCACTGCAAAAGACGTCGCAGCCTTGGAGATTATTCTTGATTTACAAAAAAATTATAACCAGTCATTTGTAACCATACCGGACTCAATTTACAATTTATCTAAAGCAACAGAGATAGCGACCACAGAGCAATCTAATATATCAACTAATGCTATTCAAGTTCACATATCATTGTTGGAAAATTTAAACGATAGAAAAAGATCTCTTCAAACACATGTGAAGAAAGTATTTTCTGCAGTGATGGCATCACCGGTTGACTTAGAATACCAGATCCATACATTTGAACAAGCACTTCCTTCAACTATGCCACAAGATCAATATTTATCTGAAGGCGTATATTTGCTGGTTGAGAATACAAATGTTACATGTCCTACGGGACAATTTATTTTAAAGCCAGTAAAAATTGGTAGAAAAAATTCGGAATTAAAAGTACGAAACGTCAAAAATGTACAAAGTTCAATATCTCACACATCTCATAACAAAACAAAGCGTAGCATTTCGAAAAAAAATAAAAAATCTAAATGGAAAGAATTTAAAAAGATATTTGGGAATGATCGAGTCTGTAACTGTCGCTGCAAAGAAAATGAAACGATGTGCAAGTCGTGTGCTGCAAGTGATGCTGTTATGACGGAGTTAATATTTGTATTGGATAATATAGCTGATTACATGCGTGAACATTGCACTGAGATTCAAACGTATTTTTGGATGAATCCGAGTGGTGGGAAGAAGCTTCGTGAAAGTTTTAGTAAAATAAATAAAAATCTTAATAATTACTATAAAAGAGTCAAAGGAAAATGTCAAGGAAGCACATGTGAGACATTGTCGTTAACCTTAGATAAAAAACGTAAAATTCATAATATTTATGAGCCTAAAACTTTAAATCAATTGATAAAAGATTTTTCAGAAATCGCGGAATTAATTGATGTCTGCAACTTTTGTGATATAAAATTGGAAAACCAATTTAACAAAACGATTATGAGTTTTTCCAATGTTCTTTCAGAATGTCTGCCAAAAGTTGTTAAAAAACGTTCAGACTTTCAAGAAAATAAAAGTTTTAGTAATAAAATTGTTTATTCTATAGATAAAATAAATGTTAATTTAATTTGTAGTCCTATAAATAGAAGTCCTGCAGAGGATTTTTCTGAGACCACATTAAGTTATTTAAATTCAAATTTAAATAATAACAAAAAAATTAAACGCAATAGAAAGATTAAACGCATAAAGAACTTTTTCTTCCGTCCAAGCAGTAATAAAATTTACAGACATAAAAAGAGTGCGAACAAAAATTCGAAAGATTTCTATAAAAATATGGAAAATAACTCATTTAAAAATTCAAAATATATAGAGAACGGTCTAACAACAGGCCATAGTGTCAAACAAGAAAATTATTCAATTCTCCATAATATTAAATATTTGATTACGTCACTATTGAAAAATGACAGTTTAAGTATGATAACTGTACCTTCAAGAAATGCAAAAAGTTGTGAAAATAAAGAAGTACTTTCAAAACTAATGGAAAACAACAAATTTAAAGTACAAGCTAAAAAGTCAAAGGGTGACAATTTTAAAAGCAATAAATCTTTTGTAAATACAACTGAACCATTAAATGCGTTATTGGAGGATATAGCGAATGTATCAATCGATGAAACTACTCTTGAACCAATTATCAATATTGAACTACCCACCAAGGGTACGTCACATACACAATTAGAAAGTAATGTTATAATTGTGAACGATGGCCAAAATATAAAAAGTATGTCGACGCGTCCATCTATAGTAATTATAAGTGAAGAAGCTCATTCAGGGAACTACAATAAAGCCACTGAAAGAAATATAGGATATAATGAATTACGTGGTCTACTATTATCTATTTTGAATTATGAATCGAAATTACTTAATGACGAATGGGTAAGAGTGATAAAGGAGGAAGACAACCCAATAAATGATAAGAAATCTCTTGTTATTCCTGGTTCCTTAAAGACGACCCCACCAAATAAAAGAAAAAAAGGTCTATTGAAAAGAATTGCAGAAAAAATAAAAAGAAACCGATTAAAGAGCTCCAACTTAAGAAAGGTACAAATATCTATTTGTGAATATCATATTCTGAGAGAGTTTTTTTATTTTAAGCTTACGTTTATATATATTGTAGGAAATGGTCTTAAACAGAATGAAAGCGTCAAAAGAAGAATACGCAAAGGAAACAAAAGTAACCAGACGGAACTCCACAAACTGTTTAAAAGGTTGGTATTAAATAACTATAGCATCACACTTATTAAATATTCAAATAGATAAGTTAGTAAATGTAAATTGGTTTGAGTTTAATATTAATAAATCACTGTACAGTCTGTTAAATAATATATTTCAAAGGTGTTGTCATCTTGTTTCGGATTTGTAAATACTATTGTTTTTTAGAAGATACAAAAAAAGTGACGTCCCTAGTAAGTACTGAAAAAAACACAACAGCTGCAACTACTACGCCATTGAAAAAGGTAAAGAATAATGCATTCAAACATACATACGTACAGTAGTATCTATTAAATTATTATTTAAAAAAAATATTAAATTCAATGGTATTGTCATTTATACCATTATAAAAGATGAAATTAGTATGAAATATGAAATGATACATTCTACCACAAAGACGGATTATTAGCTAAATTACATTACAACAGTCAAGAAGGCATGTCTGCTTTATAAAATAGCCGATTACCGCCATGAATAGATATTATAGATTTTGAAGATACTTTTATAAAAGAAATATCTTGTTTGCGCCTGATGAGATGCAGTGCAGTACGCTCGGATGGATGGACAACAGATCCATAGCAACAGCATATATTTTATAGTAAATACAAATAGTCAGTTATTTAACTGTTCTGCCGTTAAATACCAACAACGCTGTCTCGAAGTCTGGTTGCTAAAAATATGCACCGGTTGTCACAAAAATAATAAAAGCTGTTGAAGCACTGCCATTTGCAGCACAGTTGGTTCGCATATTTCATGGCATGAGAACGCAAAAGCATATGCTACTGATTTAGTTTCTGTCCTTTCAGTGCTGGTTGTGTTGAAACCTTAAAACTTCGTAAATATTACATATATTTTCTTATATGGAAGAGGAGGACATACGGGCTTTGGTTCACCTGATGTTAAGTAATCACCACAGCCTACATTCTCTTGAGCGTTGCCAAACTTTAAGGGAGGTGAACGCGCTTTTGCAGGTATCCATGTCGTATTGTTGTGGAAAGAAAGGAAGCTCATTCCACAGATTTGTTATACGTAGAAGAAAGTTCCTTGATTAACGCACTGTGGAGGAACTCCACCCATCCAGATGGTGAGGATGATATCTTCGTTGATAGCTTCTTCGAACACAATTTAGCTTTGCGTATCACATGACCGCGGAAATGGCAATCGCTTGAGACTCCTATCCTTAGGGTAAACGAGAAAACTTGAGTCTGTTCTCATTGCTGTTATATAAATCCATGAAGAGCATTATGAACCGCCGCTCTTGCCAACAAGAGAGTATGACTCCCCACCATCTGCACTCATATATACCAGTGGGAGGCTCCTTTGCACAGGATTCCGTCTAGATTATGGATACCACAACGGCGCCTATTTCTCCCGTCTAGCAGTAATGTTTACACATTCAGCACACTTCTGTGTTTCGGGCTGAAGGGTGCCGTAGGTAGTGAAATAACTAGGCAAATCAGACTTAACATCTATTGTCTCAAGGTGACGAGTGCAATTGTAGTGCCACTCAGAATTTTTGGGTTTTTCAAGAATCCTGACCGGCACTGCATTGTAATGGGTAGGGCGTATCAATTTCCATAAGCTGAACGACCTGCTCGTCTCGTCCCTTATTTTCATAAAAAAATCTGGATATCTGGCGTTCCTCTACAGTGCAGTTTTCAAGGAACTTTCTTCCTCGTACAACCAACAAAGCATAGACTGAGCTGCCTTATGCGGTGTTTCTAGGAGGATACGACATGAGTTCAAAATAAGCGTCTACACTTGTCGAAAAGGCTGGCAACGCTCCTGTGATTACTTTGGTGCTTCAGGAAAATGTGGCGATCACTTTACATTAAGGTGATCAGTACGCTCGTTTGTCCTCGGTACCCATAAAAATGATGTAATAGAAATGAATGTAATAAACATGTAGGTCCATGTATACGGTCTAGCTGTGTCTTATTTTAAGAATCTTATAGATTGCTTTTAAATGTTAAACTTTTTGACATTTAAAATCAGTTATATAGACGTATTTATTATAGGAGTAGGTGACCAAACAGGTCCATATAATTATTTTCTACCCTTGACAGCGACAATAAGATCTAAGTTGTAATGCATCACGCAATAATTTCTTGTCTTTCATGTAATTAAAATTTTAACTAGCTTTTTTTTTCAAGAGATTGGCAAACAATACTTAAATTATATAGTAAAAATGGTGGATGATGAAATTTTTAATTCTGGAAACCTCATTGAAAATTTACCAAATAGTAACAAGAAATTTGAAAAATCTCTGAAATGGATCAAGGCTAAGAGACACTGTTCTCGTAACAACAATAACATTTCGAACAATAGAAGAGGTATTTTATGGAAATTGATTAAGAAGAGAAGATCCCCTACAATAGTTGATACAAATTTACAATCAGAGAATGATGAAAATTACGACGTTTTGTACGGAATTAGGGGACAATAAAATTGTGATAACAATAATGAAACCATTAACAATGACAATGTAAAAGGCATTTAACAAACGGTTGCTGTGTTTTGTAGTTTAATGACTTATAGTCAATTATCTGAATCAAGGAAATTGTTCAGTAGTTAAGATTAAGACGATGTTATATTAGCACTAATCCGTCATATATTTAGAGATATAGTAAATATATATTGAATGTATTGTCATTTTACACAAAATAAATTTGAAAACAAAATTTATGAACAATGTGGGGCCGTGTCCCGTTCCTTGCCTTGCGTTGCCTTGTTCAACGTTTTGGTTGTGTTTCCATCTACAGGAGCTACTTTACAGATGATGGTTACTTACAGGTGATACCTGATCAATCCCAACGTTTGCATATTCTTCATTATAAGAAATTCACTTGAGATGTCGCCCTTTCAAATCTAATTTATGTAATTAATCCCAGAAGTGAGGGTTGTAACTTTAAAAATAACAAATTGCTTAGTATTGTCATTTATTCAAATCATATTGTTGTACTTTGGAGGAAAGTTACATCTAAGCTCTATTCAGGTTACTTGATGGTAAGAAGCAATGCTTACATTTTGTGTACTGTTTGATACAATCAATTAAGAATAAGATAGTGGAAAGTTTGGACGAGCCTTGTTATGGAAAGATACTGTAATTTATAATTTTTAATCTTTCCTTTTACTAGTAATGGATTTGAATTTTTCGTTAAAATATTTCTCTACAAAGACGCATTTTATATGCTGCGTATTATTTAAACTATGTATGAACTCTGTCTGATAAAGTGGAACGAAATGGTTCACATGTTTTTATATAAGTGTACATTGTCTGTGCTTTTAGATATAGGGTGTACGTAAGAAAGCACTGTACTGCTAAATATTTGTAAGTGGTTTTAACTTTGTAGTAAGATTATTTATAAGGTTTCGTAATAAATAATATATATTGTAATTTGAGTATTTACTTTATTTTATGCACAATAATGAAGGGAACAGATTATTAAAAAGACATTTAAAACAGACTAAATTGTTAGAATTTGCATAGTTAAGCATATTGTCTTCTCTAAACTAGGTCACCATTTAGTAATTTGAAAACTCCTTATAAAAAGCCTGACATTTCGCTAGAAGTCCGGACTATTTAGTTGATCTCGTTTAGATTTCGTTTTTCGTAAAAAATAATGACTTCTTTTATATTAGTTAATATATAGTTTTTTTATAATATTCCATCGAATTAAAAATAAATCCAGACAAGTTAGAGGCGGATAAAATCCGGACTATAGTCTAACGGTCTTAAAAAAAAAAGTGTGTGCGTGTAATCTTTACGCGCGATTGAAGTAAAACTTAATAATAATTAACTATAGGAATAATTAACAGACGCATTAATATATTACATTAAATAAAATCGTGTTACCAACTAAGCACTCACGTATTACTGAAGAGCTAGGAGCATTGTTAGATTTTTTGCTATTTTTTTCTCGGAAAATCTGATGATACAACTTAATTTTTTGAGCAAAGATGTCATTTTCTCTAGCTAAAATTAAAAAAAATCCTTTATTAATATATAATATAATTAATATTATTTTATCAAGTGAGATTTTATATATTTTACAAAGAATGACATAATGTTATATTTTGATATTATTATTCATCAGATAAACACTTTTACAGGTCAGGTCATTATCAGGTTCTTGATTTTCTCTTTTATTCTTATTTATTGATGAAAGAGTAAAATGTTCCTGGGATTCCGCCATTTTATTTGCCTGATTATTATTTTCATTATATATTCTATCTATAATTCAGTTCATTGTCCATTCGCACATTTTAAAATTTCCACTCATTCATAAAATAATTGATTATAAGAAATTGAAGGTTATATTATTATTAGCACATAAATATGACGTTGGTATTGAATATTAACAAGTATGGGCTTGAACCCTCTGCCTATCGTAATAGTGGAAACGAAAAACAAAAACCAATAACAAATTAACGAATGTCAGAAAATTTCTGAAAACATATATTATTTATTGCAATAGTAGTAGTAAATAAACAATAAAAACACTTGGAGATTTTTAAAAATTATTACTAAGCAATTTGAAATATTTTTTAAAACCATTAAATTATAACGGCTTAAATAATTCTTTCAATTGAATTTTGTACTGAGCGTTATTTCCGTCAGAAAAAAAATTCTGAGTAACCCCCAAGTCACGCATAAAGAAGGTTTACTTCAATAAAATTGGCATGAAGTTATACCTGCGAATAAGCCAAGAATATGCAAAATGTTTGCAAATAGGAATTTTGCTGACGATTGGCTTATTCGGACGTTTAACGTTTCCTGCGTTTATTAGCAAGGTTAGGTCCGGGCTAAGGGACTACGCACACTTATTCAACTCCATTCGCGTTTCGCTGAACGATTTTGGTCACACTTATACAGCTCTACTTCTATCAGCCGCGTACGGCGTCGTAAGAATGAGAATAATAACTTTAAATCACGTCTGCACTCTTTAATCTTTGCGTGCATAATGATTACGTCAGTTCAATGCTGGAACAATACAGGTCTCAACTTGTCGACAAGGAGTCGCGAACCATCCCTGTAAAAGAGCTGTTCCGCCGCATTCGACGGCGAACAGCGCTGTACGCGGCGGAACAGCGCCGAACGCTCTCTATAGCATTCGCATAATAAAAACACTTTTATCCTCATTTCATGCTGGTTTGCCGCGAAAGCAGAATGGACGCGGAAAGCTGAATCGACGCGTACACGTCTCCATACAAAATTGTTGTTTTCTATGGACAAAAGCTGAAAAGAGCTGAATAAGTGCGCGTAGTCCCTAATGATTACGTCAAATCAATGCAGGAACAATACAGGTTGCAACTTGTTGACAAGGAGTCGCGAACCATCCCTGTAAAGAGCTGTTCCGCCGCATTCGACGGCGAACAGCGCTGTACGCGGCGGAACAGCGCCGAACGCTCTCTATAGCATTCGCATAATAAAAACACATTTATCCTCATTTTATGCTGGTTTGCCGCGAAAGCAGAATGGACGCGGAAAGCTGAATCGACGCGAACACGTCTCCATAGAAAATTGTTGTTTTCTATGGACAAAAGCTGAAAAGAGCTGAATAAATGCGCGTAGTCCCTAAGTCGGACGAATGGTAACCCTATTCTAAGGTAACATATGGACGAGCGAGAAAGCAGTGATTTATCGTTTATTTATTTATATTAATCATCACGGCGGACGTGAAACAAAACGTTACTTTGATGTACTTCAGTATATCTAACTGCGGAAACCATAGTTGTTTTGTAGTTCTACTTCTTTAGCCGCGTTATAAAAAAATTATGAGAGTGAAATTTTAAGATGCGTGAGCATCACTGTAACACAAAAGCAACAGGTTGAAGTTAGTTCCTAAAATTTTCTGACGTTTGCGACATTCGTTATATTTTTTTTTGGTTTCCTCGTCCATTTTTAGGACAGGCAAAGGGTTCAAGCGCATACTGTATTCGTTATTTAATAATTCAATGTCACAGCCATCTTTGCAAGATTTTTCTACAAACGTAGAATAGCAGGAGGAATAAATAATTTTGAGGATTTTTACTTTGTTACGTCAAAGAAGTATAACTTCTTGCGTGTAGTACACACACACTTTTTATTTTAAATACTTGCTGTTTCCCGCGACGTTGTACCGGCCTCTTGTTAATATTCATGGACAGTTTGAATTATATATCTTCTGTTATTTTTGCGTTTTGGCCGGATACATACAACTAAACAGACAAATGAAAAAACAGACAAAATTCTGCGCATGTCATTTCGTGTGAATGTATTCTCGCCGACATCCATACTCTTTCAACCGGAACACTGCTATTTCCGGCAGGGAGGTGTGGTTGCAGTACCGCTTCGCGTAAAACTCACGATATGTAAGCTCTCAAAAAAATATTATTATGTTTTAAGCATACGTAAGTTAAAAATGAATAATATTATTATTCTTACTTTCTTCAGCTGATGGTCGCTCAAAGGGCAATGGAGAGGGCTTTGCTCGGAGTTTCCCTGCGAGATTGAATCAGAAATGAGGAGATCCGTAGAGAGCGGGCGAGTTTAAAATTAAAAATAAGGGATGAGATGAGCAGGACTTTCAGCTGATGGTAATTGATACGCCCTGCCCATAACAATGAAGTGCCGCTCAAGATTCTTGAAAAACCCTAAAAATTCTGAGTGGCACTACAATTGCGCTCATCGCCTTGAGACATAAGTTGCTAAGTCTCATTTGCCCAGTAATATCACAAGCTACGGCGCTGTTCTGACCGAAACACAGTAATCCTTACACATTACTGCTTCATGGCAGAAATAGGCGCCGCTGTGGTACCCATAATCTAGCAGGCATCCTGTGCAAAGGAGCCTCCCACTAGTAATTTAGGACTTAATTATAATTGTGACAAGTATTGTACAGTTTATACAAATAATATTGTACCCATATTACCAAACTTACACAAAAAGAAACGACAAAGTAATTTTAAGTAATGCAAAAACAGCTTGATAATAAAACGAATATTGTAAACAAAGTAAGGAAAGTACGAGAACGTGATTGTATTGGGCCCGTCTATAGTTGTTGTCGTAGAGATGTTATCGAATTGCAGGAGGGCTTTTGATAAAGCACAAATTTGCATACACTTACGCAGTTGGTAACCAATTCGGAAGGCAAGTCATTAATACTAAAGCAATCCAACCTCATTTATTCACACCAAGTAAAATTGTGTCGTGTAAAGTGAAGATTTACGATGAAGTCATTACGGTTTATGGGCCATAATTGATAGAGATAAGATCTGTGAGGCTTTGAAATTGCAAAGTGGGCATTGAAGCACGTTGAACTTAGGACGCGCATTAGTGCAAAGAAAAAACGACCGTATTAACATAAACGACGGGTGCTTTGGTTATTAATTATAAAATTTTATAGTTACCGGCACGCGATTGTTGCGTTACTGACATTGTTTTGGTGTGAAGGAATATAGAAAAATCAGCTGAGAAATTTACAAAAGTGGCACTTACGAAGTCAATGCTACTATAGTAGGTGTATTGGGTTTTTGTGGGAAAATCGCGTGACGTAATTGCTTCTGTGTAATCTTGGCACTTTTCAAGGTAATTTATGACTTGACTGGGCATGTGAATTATTTAATTTTATAAATTTTAAACGTAAATCTAAAGAAATTCGTTTTGTCTTTCATATTTTTAGAATATTGGAAAATACCGAAAACAGCAACACTACTGGATAAGATTCGCGGCCCACGCTTGTCACGCCAGAGGAATCACGTAAAAGTTGCCGATTTTTGAGCCATTTTTTTTAATCATAGTTGATTCTACAAATATTTTCATATATATTCAATCAAATGATTAAAGATATTAGAAACTCAAACGGTTGGCTCAAAAAGAGCGCTCGGATGGAATCCGAGGAGAGGTCGTTGGTTCGAGTCTGGCATTGTTCATAATGTTTGATTAAAAATTTAATTTGATTAATGCTTGAAGTGAGGGATATCACATAAAAATAACCAGTTGTTTATAAGAAAACAGTAAAGAGAAATTTGGATTTCAAGCAGACAGAAATAATCATCATCATTATCAGCCGGAAGACGTCCACTGCTGGACAAAGTCCTCCCCCAAAGATCTCCACGACGATAGGTTCTGCGCTGCCCTCATCCAACGTATTCCGGCGATCTTGACCAGGACCATCGTCTGTTCATCTTGTGGTGGTACCAACACTGCGTCTTCCGGTACAGAAAGAAAGAATATCTTATAATTAATCTTAGATAATCAGATTGAAAAAATCCAACAATTTTTTTTAAGGAGACTAAGGTACAAATTTGGTGACTCAGTGCCGGAGTTACTTAAGGCGTGAACACAGAGATCAGACGTTCTTGTACAAAATAATTAACAACTTTGTTGACTCTCTACTCCTACTTAGTCGTATTTGCTTCAAATGTCCAATAATGGGTCATCTCTCCACCGATCAAATATTTTTAGTGCCATTCTTTAGGACTAATTATTGTAAGAATAGATTTCTTATCAGAGCTTGCAGAACACACAATGACTGTTATAACCACATAGACATATTTCGATGTAATAAGTACGATTTTGTATCTTTTGTTAAAAAAATTGGTACCTAAAGGTTATATTTGTATCTGTGAATTTATTGGCTCTTTAAACTTTTGTATTTTTTTTGTAATTATTTTTAATAAGTCTTAAAACTTCACTATGTAATAAGCATCGTTAGGAACTATTTTGGCTAGTGTAATATTTATCGATTATCATACCTTTATGTAATATAAATAGCTGTAAGTTTCTTTATAGAAATAAATAAATAAGTAAATAAATAATTTATACGTCTAGATAGAGTCTCTTGTTAGATAACCGATGAAAACAGGCCAGGCTTAATACTAAACTATGTTACGGTGTACTATGTTTCGGTCTGAAGGGCGCCATAGTTAGTGAAATTACTGGGCAAATGAGACTTAACATCTTATATCTCACGGAGACGAGCACAATTGAAGTGCCGCTCAGAATTTTTGGGTTTTTATAGAATCCTAAGCGGCACTGCATTGTAATTGGCAGGGCGTATCAATTACCATCAACTGAACGTACTGTTCGTCTCGTCCCTTATTGTCATAAAAAAACACGTGCGGTTTGTATGACAGTTTGTATTAGTGTTCGTTAAAATAGAGGTTAACTCTAAACTCAATTTTTTTCATCGTTTGCACAGCCGTCATAGTCTATTTAGACGTATGAATGATCTGAGTTATAAATAATATTATGAGGAATATGTGATACTAGAAGCCTAAACACTGCTTCAATTTATATGTAGGGTTTGTAACTCGTAAACTGTGCAACGCTGGATGTTTCTTGGGCCCCGTATGTTAGTTCTGCACCTGGAACTAGTTGGATACGAGCCATAAGCTGATGTATCTTTAGTGGGCGACTCCCATACTTAGAAACGATGTTTTAGGCTACTAGAGGAATCGAAATAGGTTTTCATTCACACACTTTCTGTCCTGCTGGTGTTTATTTTCTATACCTCAGTTCTAAAGTGTAACAATTCAGAAAAGGATTCCAAAAGAAAACAACTCCAGTTGTTATTGATTCATACTAAAAACCTAAACTTATGAAGAATAATTGGAAGAAACAACTAAACGGCATTCACTTATCGATTTGTTTATCTATGGTGATGGTTGGTTATGGAACAATTTCTCATACTTATCTCAAACATATTGAATTTCAGATTTAACAATTTGTTATGTTTTTAAAGTGATAACCCTCACTTCTAGGATTAATACACGTAATGTTTTTAAATTTTATTTGTGTTGTAATCCTAGAAGTGAGGGTTATCACTTTTAAAACATAACAAATTGCTTAGATACACAATAGCGACTTTGGCTACGTTTCATTTATAAAATAATTAAAAGAGCACTTATACTCAGATTAAGGGATGATCTCCACTGCACTCCAACTAGATACCGCAGACGTAGTCGCAAAGTGCGACAACTAAAACTGGCACGTTATGAAAAAATTTTTAACGTCACACATGTTCTGTTAAACTTTGTTAATAATTGAAACATAAATACCGTCGCGAACTAAAACTTTGTAAAAATATTCCAAAAGAAATAAGAAAGACACTGGGATCACTTATCATTAGAAAGTATTTTGTATTTTATTAATTTCAATGTAAAATAATACCAAGCGTATGTTACAAAATTTGAAAGATGCCATTGAGTGTCAAGATGCCACGCAAAAAAGCATCTAATAGTTGCTCCTCGGTATGTACGGAGAAATCGTGGAAGGCCACTCTTGCTTAATATAAACCTTTCCACAGCTCCTTTAAATCCTATTGTCATATGAACATTTTGTGAGGATAAACAATGAATTCCACAAATGTGCGGGATCTTTTTACAATGCAGAAAAAGACGTGTGTCCGAATTATATTCCGTGTCAAAAGTCGTCAAAGCTGTCGCCCATATCCAATGACATTCAGAACGTCCGCGTCATTGCCCATATCTTAGTAAACTATAATCTTTACTTAAACATCATTATATTTAAAAAAAACAACCAACTACAATAACACTATTTCGAAACAATAGATATAAGTAATATGCACTAAAAAGTATTAAAATAATTGCGTATTTTTATACAATCTAATTCTAGTTAAGATTATTCTAATTTTTGGAATCGGTGTCCTTCCGCCGCGACCCGCTCTCGTCTCTCACCTCCTCACGACTGAAACACATCTCACCTATAACTATGTATGTAGTTACAAGCCTATCTTGGATGACAGCAAATTTAAGACTTTTATGATTTTTCTCACTTGTCACTGTCAGATTTGGACCAAATTACAATGAGGGAAGCACCAGCTTTCAAATAAAAAAAGAATTATCAAAATCGGCTCACCCAGTCGAAAGTTTTGAGGTAACAAACATAAAAAAAACATACCGACGAATTGAGAACCTCCTCCTTTTTTTAAGTCGGTTAAAAAATTTTGGCAAATTTCACTTATAATAACATTTTTTCATCAAAAAATATAGTTATCTTAGTCACAGCCCTAGATAAAAATATAATGTAAAACATCGACCATAATTCTTAAGGTGTGCGTGCGAGCCAATATGTTGATATAAATTTAGTAGAACGCGATTGCCGCGTGCAGCAGTCGATCTAGCTTGAACAGCCCGCGGCAACGTGACAGACTAGTTCATTCTTGTGTTTTTTTATGAAAAATAAGAGACGAGACGAGCAGGACGTTGTTAGTAATTGATACGCCCTACCCATTACAATGTACTGCCGCTCAGAATTCTTGAAAAACCAAAAAAATTCTGAGTTGCCCTACAATTGCGCTCGTCAGAGAAATAAGATGTTAAGTCTCATTTGCCCAGTAATTTTACTAGCCCAGTAATTTAATTAGCAATAACTTTTAACAATTAACAATAAAATTTCTGGCACCTTGAAACTCCTATACTAGCCTGCAATACCTTTTACGAGTATCAAAACAGTCATTTTCTTTGTCAATGGTCCATTCTAACGTTAAAACTACAACATAGATGATAGAAGCTCGTTTGATGCGACTCAAAACCTGACAGCGAGCGGATCGCCCCGCGGCATGTTCGAGCACTGCAAAGCTTATTATCATTATCTCCTAATCTTATTAATGTAATAATTGCCATGACCTCTTTAGAAATATTATACTGTACGACTATACCTGTAATTTACCATATATGACCAATAAATAGATGTCGTAATCAAGAAGGTCGTGCACAAAAAGCGAATAAAAAGATGATTCAGTATTCGTCTTAGCTCGGGGTGTAATCAGCGTGCGGTGCAAGCGCGCAAGGGGCGTGAGCGTATGTTGGGCGAGCGCCGAGCAGTCAGTGAAGAACTATCGAGCGAGTTGGTTGTGTCGCAAGCGAATGCCGGGAACAGCACGTCCTTATTACATAATCATAAGGCTTTGTAATGTACCTTCCATTGCGAGTGTAACATTTGTTGCTTATAATTAATACCGTGTGTTTCACTTGCTGTCATGATCAACGCTCGCAACGATGGACAATCACAAAGATCCTTACCATATGACCGGCCTGGCCCCGTCTTAATATATATAAATAATAATTATTCATTAAGCAGAATAATTGCCTTATAACAAATAGCCAATTAATTGTCGGGAGAACTGCAGATTTAATATGGTGTTGGAGATTGTTAAAACAATATTACTGAAACTGCCTACAGTCAATGTCGTAAATTGGAACATGTGTGAATACGCCGGCTCATTGAACTTTACTGCAATTATTGTGGAATTGAGTTTGATTTGAGCTGTTACGGCCTATTGAACTGACCAATTTCATATAATATAGTGGAAAAATTATGCAATAGATTTATCGCCGCAAGAATTTTTTGCTATCAAACATGAAAGCTCATTGTTTGCTTTTAATTATTAATATTTGAGAAACTGTATAATTAAGAGAAGAAACCAGGGCTTATGTGTTCAGACACAAAAAATTAATTTTCAAGGCAATTTATTTTTGCAAGGTATTTTTCCTGCGTTATTTATAATCTTATAATTTTCTGCGTTAAAATTCGAAGTTCTTAAAAAATAAAAGTAACGTCTAGGGACGCTCGAAAAAAGCGATTCTTTAAAGTATTAAAGCTCAGGATCACGCCAACGAACTTAGCTATCTCGATTCACGCACGAATACAAATATAATTCGTGTGAAAGTTAGCTGTACTCTGAATATTTTTTTAACTTTTAAAACGTTCGCTTTTTAGACAAATAAAATAGCTATTTTCTCTTGTTAGAGCGATAAAAATATCACCAGTAGTTTAGATGCAGTAGAAAATATAAAGTTGAAGACAGCTTCATTTCAATAATTATTAACCGACTTAAAAAAAAAGGAGGTTCTCAATTCGTCGGTATTTTTTTTTTATGTTGTTACCTCAAAATTTCGACTGGGTGAACCAATTTTGATAATTCTTTTTTAATTGAAAGCTTCCCGAGTGGTCCCATTGTAATTTGGTCCAGATCTGACAGTGGAATCCATGAGAAAACCATTAAAGTCTTAAATTTTGCTATACATACGTATAGCAAAGTGGATGATAAATTTTCGAATAACTCAATAACGCGCTAACCGATTTCGATGATTTATTGGATAGCATATACTTCAAAGAAAGTTTGGTGAGAGTTTGGTTAGGTTAGGTTAGTAATCCATGACAAAGTAACGGAACACTGTCTGTAATCAAATTGCAAAGTACTTACGTTCATTGCTGCATTGAAAAATTTTGTATATTTACACATATTTAGACAAATTGTTAGTTAGTGTACTTCAAATTCACTAAAAATCATAAAATATAAAAAAAATAACAAAAAAACAATCGTCTTCAAAAACACTATTACAAAACAATAGATATACTGTGCACTAAAAAGTATAAAAATAATTTCGTATTTTTATACGATCTACTTAATTAATCTTATTCTAGTTACGATTATTGTAATTTTTGGAGTCGGTGTCATCCAAGATAGGTTTGTTACTACATACATAGTTATAGGTGGGATGTGCTTGAGTCGTGAGGAGGCGAGAGGCGAGAGCGGGTTGCAGCGGAAGGACACCGATTCCAAAAATAACAATAATAGCGCTTGGATTTCTAAAATGGTCCCAAATTCGTTCTCTGCACCCTCGAGAACCTCGGATACGATATCCATATTGTTGAAATCATAATTTTGCGCGGCGGCCATCTTGGATTTAAAAAATGATGCCAATTCGTTCTCTGCACTCTCGAGATCCTCGGGTTCGATATCAATATATTGGATTTAAAAAAAATGTGGCGTGTAACCGAAAATCGTGACGATTTGCTATAAAATTTCTCTAATACGTCGATAAAGAAGTTTCACTTCAAAAACATACCGACGTATTGACGACCTCCTCCTTTTTTGAAGTCGGTTAAAAAGAGTGGCCGTTAATGTTCTCACGATCTCAACTTTTTCCAAACGTGGTATATTCAGTAATTTAAAAGAAATATTTACAGTGATTTAAGCCTAATTGGATTAAGATTATTTGACTTTGACTTTGAATACTTATAACATCATGTGGCGTCGTACATTATAGCCTCTTTTCAATATCTACCAATAAACACAAAACACTATCCCAGCGGAGGAACTCGGGGTATATAGTACTTTTATACCTGGCAATATATTTTTTTAATAGCGCCTGTTTTGTTTACAAAATATTTTGCTGTTTTGACGATGTTATTAGCTTAAATTAAAAGATATGAAATAGTTTTTAGGTGTGAAATAGGATTTATTTATCCAAATTTTTATAATAAGACTCTTTGTGACACCCTTTTACTGCACAGTTAGTAATTTTTCAATTAAATTTCACGCACTGATTGTCCTGGAAGCTAACAGAATGACAATAACGCGGCGGGAATCTGATGCTCTCGTGTAACGCTAAATCTGACGCTTAGCACGGATAGAGAGCCCGAGCCCAAAGATCCGTATAACAGCTTCGCTTCAACAATGATAATTATTTTTTATAACTTGCAAAAGTATGTTAATAAACTTATTATTATAAACACAGTTTTTATTTTGGCCATGGATTAAATCATATTAGTAGTGTTTAAACGGAGCTAAGAGTTTACGTGTTGTTTTTACAGCAAAAAATCGTCTCAATACGACACCCGTAATCAAGATGTGTATTTTGTGTCTTTTCTGCACAAGAAGGCAGTGAGAAAAAACAATTGATCAATCACGGATTTCGTATTCACACCCCTTCTGCAATACAGAACTTAAAGGTCTGATATGTTCTTGCAAGACATCATTTGGGACTACTGTCTTTGAATATTTTTTTTCGTAAAATTTGATTTATTTTACAATTTTTCTTATGTTAGGTATTAGCATTGATTTTATACATATTTTTATGTTTTTTACAAACATTTAACATTGTTATTTCCTTTCTATTGCTTGTTTAGACCATTTATAAATACCGCTAAGATTTACGTGTACCCTTTGCTTAGAAACGGATATAAGAATCCTAGGTTTAGATTGTAGGGCGTTCTTTGACGACACTGATTAATGAAACTCGACCTCACTCAAATCTGGGGTTAGCACTCAAGATAAACAATTTTTCACCATTTGTAGAAAGAAAAACTTATTCGAAAATTGATAGAAATTAAGGCCAACGTTACTTGAATTTTTTCTTTTACAAAAAGATTATGTACCTATTCATAATCATGAAATGAATGTCACTTTTGATAGTTAAGTAATGACAAAAAATATTTAAAAAAAATAGAAAATTAATCATAAAGCAAGTATAAAAGGCAAACATAATTTTTCGTTTAAATTGGGAGCGTAATTGGCGTGTTAGAAAATTTTAATTTTATTATCATAAAACCATAAAGATTCAAAATTTTAAGAAAGGCAATCTGTACATACATAATCATAACTTTGTTATAGCGATATATTTATAGCGATATTTGTGGATGAAAATGTTGGGAGAGTTTAAAAAATAAGGGAGTGTGTACGAAAGGTTTAATACTAGTGAAAGAAGCCAGGCAAGTATGTACCGAGTCAAAGCGGCGAAGCGCGAAAGCGATAGCTGGTCGATGCGTCCTGTCTTAGGGGGATTTAAATTTTCTATTTTTATTTTGATATTATACCATTTTATATTATTAATTTAGTATTTAATTGCTCGCATAATACCTTTACTTATTTACAGTGTATGTGAGTTTTTTATTATTAAACCTTTTTTTTTAACTTACACGAGTCATTTAAAACGTTCAAGTTATTTTGATGCGTCATTTTACATACATTGTATTAATATAATGTAAAATGCTGAAACTTTGAATATAGATAAAAAGGAGTAGCAATGAGTTTCTTCTTGACTTCTTCTTACGCTCAAAGCTCAACTTTTTCCAAGTGGTGGTAAAATCTTTGACATTAATATGTATCATAATGAATAAATAATTTTTCATTCTTTATTTCTTTCAAATGGAAGACCGTTATCTCTGCATACCCCTCTGGGACTAAGTTGAGATTGTATAGACCTAGGTTTATGTAACGCTAACCCGGCCAAAGTTTATCTTAAACATACATAATAATTCTATTTTATGAAGCAGATGGCTAATAATTTTAGAGGGCCCAAGCTTTCAAAACTCACTAGACCGGAAAATAATTAATATCCAAGAACATAATTCAAACATTATAGATATTACAACAAATTTCGAGGTCCATTTATGAAGGGAAGTTGTAACTTTGTTTTGTAGCCTTTCTGTAAACATTTGATGTATGAGAATTTACTGATTGGTAAAGGGTTTTCGGTTGCTTTCCTGTTTAGCGTCATATTTGAGAAGATAATTAATTGTTTTAGTGTAGTTTGGTACTTATGTATTTCTACTATTATAAAACTATGTAAATCTGTTGGCACTGTCTGTAATCACATTTTTACACGCTTTTTACTAGCTTCAGCTGTATGTATGTTTGTTTGTAACCGACTCATTTGGGCGCGATTTTCTTAATATTTATAATTTTCATCTACCGTCTATATGGCAGTAATTGAAGTTAATTTTAAATTTCAACCATTATATTTAACCGATTTATCTTATGTTAGGAATTTTTCGGATACTAAAGAAAATTTTAAATTCAACAATGCAGATTACCTGCAAGTTTAAAAAAAAACTAAAAAAATACGCTTTTAATATATAAACCAAACTAGAAAAGGCTACTATTTATTTGAGAAGTTATGTGATGTTTTAAGACTCACTGACACCAATACTACGATATTTGATTATTTTCTGCCTGTCAATATTATAACCCAAAAACGACTTCCATGATCTATTTTAACGCGATGTGCATAGTAGGATCGCGTGACTGTCTCTTAATTTTATATGAATATGATCATAATATAAGCTACTTATATATTACATAATGACTATATTCTGCCTGCCAATTCGTTCGCATTATAAATTCGTAATCGTGCATCTTTAGATAGTTGTAATTTGAGATAAAATGGACTTTATGTGCTAAAATGTGTGTATAAAATGAGTGACTTACGAAGTGAAAGCATATCAATCCCATCCCAGAATCCCAGCAGATTCTGAATATCCCTCAGACTCACGTAAACATAAACGTAAGGTTGTCAAATTACCTGTGGTAGACTTGCCACATTTTAATGGAAAATATTATCGCTGTATTAAGCAGCCGCATCATATGGTCCTTCGAGCCGGATCTATCTTGACGTATAAGTGATTTATAGTTAAATATTATTATAAATCAGTTATGGCAAATCAGGGTAAGGTATTCAGAAATAAAATTAATAAAGAAAATATATGAACGATGCGGGACTCGAACCCGTGATTTCTCGCGTCCTTCTTGAGGGTTATCACTTTAAAAAATGAACAAATTAAGAACCCATCCAAGCAATAAACGAAGGTAGTAAGATACGCTTTACTGAAAATGTTAGTTTTACTAATTATAGTATATCGTCAGCACGTATCAAGCTCCTCACAGGAGCTCACCAGTATCTAGTTTAATAAATCCTTTGAAATACCCGGTTCGTTTTATTATCCGACATTTCGCAATTTAGATGGTCTCTCTGAATTTCCTGATATTATATAAGTGTTACGTGACTTAGAGATACAAAGATTTCTGCTGTGATCACTTTAGTATGCATTTCGACATGCTCACAGCTTCATAATTTTGGATGGTTTGAACAGATTTACATAAAGTCAGGTGACTTAAGTAAACCAAGTAGATGTGGGTACGGAAACGGGAAGCTATATTCGTATTTATTTAATAGATAGAGACTCTGTCACATTCTTGCTCGTTCTTCTCTAAGGTAATCTGACTTCTGAACGAGCTGTATGAAAAAATGACATATTTCAAGTGTAATGCATATTTACCTACGAAATAAAATATATTTGTTTGTTTTCATTTTATTGCTTGGTTGTACGTGCTAGAAAGTTCCTTGAAAACGGCACTGTAGAGGAACCCCAGACATGCAAATGGTGTCATAATATCCTACTTTGTGGCGTATCGTGTGAAGGTGGAAACAGTTAGACACACGTTAAAGTGACATGTCAACGCAACGCCAAGTGATGTTGATCGCAGAGCACTGGGTCATCAATTGGTTTGAACTGATACTGGGTTGCGCAAGACCAGGGATGACAGCAATCAATGCGAATGTAAGTTTGTTTGTTACGCTTTTACTCCTGAGCTACTGAACCGATTTTGATGAAATCTGGTAAAGCGATATACTAGAGCTTGGGAAAGAACACAGGCTACTTTTTATCCCGGGAAAATTCATGGTTCCCGCGGGATTTGTGAAAAACTGTAATTCACGTCGATGAGCTATAACTATATGAGTAGTAGGTTTAGTTTGCCGTACCAATCTTCCTTGAAATAACAATCATATAAATGTTGTGACCGGGAGCGAAAACGGGATCCGGAACTGGACTGGACCAAGATAATCTTCAATTCCAAACTTGCTTATTATTTTTAAAAACTAGGCCGACGAAGTCGCGGACTACACCTAGTACTTTATATTATGTGACTGTGGTTAGTGTCCATTACTTCTATCAAAGATATCTTGTGTACAGCTTATAATTGTATCATTAACGTATTACATAATAATTAATATCTACATGTAAATGTTTTATTTTAGATCATGAATCGTACCGTAGGCAAACGTTGTCAGTTGCTAGGCAAACGTTTGAACTACGTGCTACGTAACGTTCGGATAGGTACAAAATCACGTGTATAATTTTTTGAGCACAATTCATATATTATCTAAATATATAAAAGAAAGTCGTGTTAGTTACACTATTTATAACTCAAGAACGGCTTTACCGATATGGCTGAAAATTGGTTAGGAGGTAGCTTAGAGCCAGGAGACGGACATAGGATATAATAAGTCATAAAATATAAAAAAAAAATACGAAAAAATATTATTATAAAAAAAATATTTTCTGATACATTTTGTATGGATTGACATTTTGATGACATCTCGAGAATAGAAAGAATTCAATAAAGTTTTTTGTTAGTTTCACGCTACATGAGTTATAAAATACAACTGACCGTGCACGTCATGTTATTCAAGTTGACCGGTTGGTGTGTTTGTTTCGAGTTTCTATTAGCTTATTGTGCTGATATTATCATTAACAATGTCACGACCAAGACGATCAAATTATTCCCGACAAAGACATAATGCAACTAGGATTCGAAATATTGCGAATGAAAGGACTGAAGAAGAACAAGAAATTGCAGGTGAAAAGAACCGCGTTTGTATGGATCGTCTTCGTGCTATGAATCACAAGAGCAAAGCGTAGCAGCCCGTAAAACGGATCGGCTGGCAATACGAAATCATCCAGTAAAACCTCAGAGATCAACAACCTATAGATAATTTTCGACGCACAAGAAGAAGTTTATGAAGTCCTGATTTGAATCAAAAAGCGTTTCGATACGATTGCAGTATTTATACTGTACTGTAATACTGCTTGCATACTAGCTTTCGCATTGGGCCGATGGACGTTGTTTGCGAGTATTCTGCGGAGAAATGCAAGAATTATGCTGCCATGTTCTAGAAAACACTCAAAAATACAATGTTTGTTTCCAAATGACCTCATTTGGGGCAGACATTTAAGAACGAGGATTTAATCCGACATTCAAGGTATTTATTTATTTACATACTTACACACAATACAGTAAAAGAATAACATACGTACTATACTTATTCCTATGTATTGTGTATGCTAATTCTAAAAAAAGTGTTTATAAATCAGTAATACAGGTTTTGCTTTTGATATTGTAGATATAAGGACAGATTCACCATCGTATTGGATCACTGCAACCTCTCGAAGATGCACAGCTTTAATTTTTACAATTATACTTCATGGGCAATGTGGACAAATAACTTGATCGATGTCAAGAGATCAATGCAGCAATGATAATAGCAATTCTTCAGATCTGCAGCAACTACTTAATGAACATTTTGCATCCGTCTCGCATTCGCCCTGACCATTCAAATCTTAAGGCTTCCTTGAAAGTTTGTGGTATGAATCAAGACAATCCATTTCCGAAGTTCAATCTCATCACTCATCACGATATCTCTGAAACCACTAGAGCTAAAGACTTGAACTTTGGTAGAAATATTCTTTTCATCGAGTAGAGGTGTGCTAAGAACGGATTTATCAAAATTCCATCCGCAAGAGTTTTTTTTTTATTATGAACAGAACAACGTCTGTCGGGTCAGCTAGTAATATTATAAATACGTAAAGTGTCTGAGATTAGGTAGTAGGGGCTAATTTCTGGATCTACTTAACCGATTCTGAAAATTTTGTTGTCAATAGAAAGCCACTTTAATGTGACAGTCATAGCTTAATATATAATCCCGAAAAAGCAAGTCTTTGTAATCATTGAAATTAATTATTCTTATTTTTAATAATTTTGTTATCAATCCTATAACGCGGTATCCTTATAACGCGTCTTCGTATTAAGCGATTTCAATCCAATTCCGTATAACTTGGACAACTCGCCATATACCGCGATTTCCCACATACACATTTCTGTACTGTCAAATTTATAATGATTTGTACACTGCATAATTAGTTTCGCATACCTTTGTGCGTGTGTCATTGGTGTGATTAGAAAATTAAACTATTTAATTAAATTTGTGTTTTTAAAAACGATTGGAGATACTTATTACGAGTTGTGATTATTATTATTATTATGAATTACGAGGTCGGCAAAAAGCGAAAAGACCTCTATAGCTCGGAACCACTCGAACACTACCGCGTTATAGGAAGAGATTACCTGTATTTCGTAATATGCATGTAATGGCAACATTGGAACATTAACTTATATGGAAACACTGGTCAATGCGAACGAAGTCGCGGATTACAGCTAGTTTGCAACTAAAGCAACTGAACAAGGAGCATGATCGAGTATGTCATTTAACTTGACGCACGTACATATATGTGTAAAGCACGCTAATGGGAAGGACATGAGCCGGCGGGATTTAAACTTTTGCGTTGTGAAAACAGGTTTGTAGTTTAATGATTGAATGCATTTTTTTTTAAATTGAGCGTATAAATGATGATAATGAGCGTGGAATCATTCTTTACATAATCATTTGAATTAAGTAACCTATTTACAACCATGATCCATTCCCAAACAACCAATTACTTCCCCTCAAAAATTAATATCTGTGATTCTTAGAACATTTACGTTAGTTACCAGTAACCCTGTATATTATCAGTTATCAGAGGACGGATAGATAAGAACCTCCAAGTTCACTCGACCAAGACACCGCCCGCAAGACGGCGCTCACCTTACGATGACCTCATAGGGGAGCATCCACTCTCCCACTAATTAAAGAAGAAAATGACTTCAAAGGAGACTCCCGGTTTAAGAAGAAGAAAACCCCAAAAGGAGTATCCGTTCCCCACCCGACGATTTGGGCATCTATATACCCAGCAGTAGAAACTTGATCAAGAGGGCAAATTAGCCCCGAAGATCAGACCCCATGAAATGTAAGATGACATGCCATGATGATGGATAACTTAGATTGGGCTACAAACGCCAGGTATAGGCAGAGTTTCTTTGCGAGATCGAATCAGACATGAGGAGATCCGTAGGAGAACCATAGTCATCGACATAGCCCAAATTATTGCGAAACTGAGATGGCAGCGAGCAGGGCAAACAATTCGACGGACGAACCCTACCACATACCGGAAGACGCGTTGGTAGCCCCCCCCCACAGAATGGATCAATGATCTATTCTCCGGCATACGTTGGATGAGGAAAGCGCAAGACCGATCATTGTAGAGAGGTCTTCAGACTGATATGAGATGAGAAACTTAGATGTTGAGTACAATTCGGACCGATTCGGACTGGTAGATTTAAAGAAATCTCAAAAATAACTACGAAAATCAATTAATTTTTTTGGAATAACTTTTAAACGGCTTTACTACTAAAAAATAATCAGCTGATCATTAAGCCGGTGCCATCAAAATCGGTTGATGCGTTCGTGAGTTATCGTTGACGAAAGAAAACCGAAAAAATATTATTTCGGAATTCCTAGTTCGTTCAATTAAAACTCAATGATTCTTTATGAGGCTCAAAAAACTGCGTTGAATGCCGCCAACTGAGTGAAAATCGGTTCATTCATTCAAAAGTTTTCCGTTTGAAAAATCACAAAATAGTGTTTTATTACTTTTGTTAGTCAAAAGTTAAAATTTAATATCTGATCAAATTCATTTTCTGAGTCTTTTATAAAATATAAAAACGTATATACGTTTGGTTTAAATCGATAAATTTATTCGAGAGATAACAAAAACAGAAAAATAAAATAAAACTTCTCAAAAAATTTCTATAATTCTGTATCGAATCAAATTTATACTCACAATATTTTCAAGAAAAGATAAAAACTATGTCAATTGTCGTCAAACACGTGAAAACATTATATTGCTATGTGCATTAAAACTTTGCAAATTCATTCATTGATACGTTTTATAAAATTGAATTATAAAAATAAAAAAAGAAATGTCAATATGAACTTAATTGACATTACATCAAATTGATGGATTCCGATATATTTTTTGCGGGAAGTCGTAGGGATGGCCTTTAGGGTCAACCATTTTCCTAATATTTTTTGGAGTCCGATCCCCACCTTCTACTTCATCAACAAATAAGTAAGATAATACACCACACATATTCATTAAAACCACTTTTAATTTGATTGATTACATTTGCTTTAGTATCTTGTCACCATCCGTAAATCAGTCCTAAAACGTCAGAGTCCTGACGTAGATGGACTTGATAACCTCTTCTTTAGTTTGACGTCAATTTTATATTAAATAAAATCAGGTCAACTCATTACTGATTTCCATGAGCTTCTTAACTATATGATATACTTTAAACAAACATTAATATAAAGGCAATGATATTATATTATTAAAAGAGGTAGATATGTCACTAGCGCGCCGAAAATCAATCGCCTAAATTGAGTCAATTGGTTACTTTGGTCGTAGTCGCTCTCTCGATACGAAAACGGTACACACGCGTTTGTTGTTGACAGAATTGCTTACAATTTGATATTGGTACAACATTAAAATGCCGTCTTGTGTTATGGGAAGATGCACTAATTACGAAAGAAAAAAATCATAGAATTACATACCACAGGTCAGAAATCATGAATTAAACATTTTATTTGATTTCAATATTTATCTAACAAAATAAATATGTCGCCATGACAATGCCGATCGCCGCCAAGCCGATCATAGATTAACGTACAGAAATGACCAAATATTGATGCTGTCTGTTGCGGGATGATCGAGGTAGAATATTTTAGGAAATGATGTAAAAAAGTCGTTGTTGCAGTGAATGTAATACGAAATGTAATAATTTTTTATAAACAAGTGCCTATATAGGTAGCTGAACTATCACACTACTAAAACAAATTTTAGGGTAGGTAGCGGATGTAGACAGTGAGTGCTATTTGTTTACGTAGGAGTCTTTTCAGTAACACTGTCCCTTTCAGTATATCCCTTGCTAACTGCAGAAGAATCAATGGGTCATTTTCTTCTCCTCCCATTACCTTATTGTAATAAACCCTCAAAAAAAGACATTCATAAATAATATAAGATACACAAAATAATAATTGTAATCTTAAATCTTTTTGAGAGCCTAAGAACCTTTCGGTTTTGTTTTGGTGTCTGTATGTTTTTTATTATTTTATGTATAAATAATTGATATCATCAATGTGGCTAAATCTTATAAAAAATATTAAATATTTTTTATATAAAATCAATGACACATTATCTACCTAAGTTCAGTGCAGTTTTACTACTTTATAGCTTTTACTAGATGAACTCATGAATGAATCGTAATTTAGGCATAAATCAGGGTGTACGGTAAAAAATCATATCTGATGAATTAAATGTATTTCTTCTATACAAATGCGAAGCAATTAGCAAATTAGAGTTATCTCTTTTTCGCTTGCGATAATTGCATTTACTATCCTTCTTTGATGTGTAATCGTAATGTAGTATGCTATTGAAATGTTAAATTATTCATGTGAGCGTTAGTGTATCATTTTCAAACACCGAACGTCTAAATCGAACGTCGAATAGTCTACGTAACCTATCTATACTTTTAAATATCATTGTATAAAGGACGACACACCAACAGGATGCAAGTTCTATTAAAAAGGCATAAATGGCATTTATTTTCTCAATATTGATGCCTTTAGAATTCTTATTGATGTCATTTCTATTACTACTACCGCTTCGGAAACAAATGGCGCTCTGATAGGGAAGAAGCGGCGCAAGAAACTCTCACAGCATTCTTTTTGCGCTCTTATTAATAAAGTATATACAATATTGTTATTTTTATTGCCATAAAATAATCATAATCTAGTCCCAGTCAGCTGTGGAGTCGTAGGATTTACAACAGAGCCATTTTTTTATAAAACATTTAAATTTAACATAGATAATGCCTGAACAGTGGCTGGGACTTAATTATAAAAGTATACAAGTATTATGTATCTAATGAAACCTACTAGAATTAGTTACAAGTAATCCCTTATTTTTATTGCTATAATAATGAAAATCACTATTACGCAAGGGACGTTTACTCTGACCAATAAGTTGGAAAACGTGAAAAAATAAACATTAAGCTCCTAAAAATATGGGCGATAGATACCGCACATACAGAATTGTTTTTGGTATTAAAAAAAAAATTTGTTTAGTTTTTTGTTAACAACTTAAAAACTATAAATATCAAAGAAATTTATTATATATATATTATATATATATATTATTTATTAATTTATTGTTTTAAGTATCCACATGAAAGCATTATTGACATATTGAGATTTTAAAATTATCGTTTAAATTTATAAAAAAAAAATTATGTGATACACTCTCTTTTACAGCGGTACGCCCGTGCTGTAATGGCATCATGGAGCACTATTTTCAGCATTAAATTAAAATTAAAAATAATGGAGATAATAGTATTCCGGGAGTCGGGACATTATTATTGGAAATTCTCTTTTCCGTGAGTAATCATTTTTCTAAATTTCTTTAATAATGAATGTATGAATGAAACCTTTATTGCAAGCAAAGTATAAAGGCACATTTTTAACTTATTTTACAACTTAATTAATATACTAAATGATTGTATTTCACCTAATATATACTATATCTTATGTTAATCATTGTTCGCTTGTCCGCAGACATAGACAGTCCAGCAATCTTTTTGAAATCATCTTCCCATCGTTTATCTTTTTAATATTAATAGTTTATTATTATTAATAAAAAACTTAACGCCCTTATTATGGTTTTTTTTGTTGATAAAATGTGTACGTTATGGTAAAATCCTTAAAATACATTTTGCGAGAGGTATTTCGAGTTCATATTTTGAGTAGCTTTATATTTATTTTTCACCTTTGTCAACTTGTGGACTAGACTCATTTCCACTTTTGAGAGCACTTACCTGTTTTATAATTATCAAGTGTTTATGTCTTAGATTAAGGGTTGGACTTCGCTGCGCTCCATGTAGATACCGCACTACCTAAGAACAATAGCTGTTTATTACGGTTACTATTAGATGCTTGTGTGCGTGGCATCTTGACACTCAATGGCATCTTTCAAAATTGTAACATACGCTTCGTGTTATTTTACTTTGAAATTAATAAAATACACAATACTGACAGATGATATGTGATCCCAGTGTTTTTCTTATTTCTTGTAGTATTATTTTTACAAAGTTTTACTTCGTAGCACGGCATTTCAGTTACAATTATTAGCAAAGTTTAACAGAGCATGTAGCACGTCAACGTCACACATTGTTCAAGACTGGCTCGAGTACGCCCACTTGGGTGTAGCAATAGTTGCCGCACTTTGCGAATACGCCTGCGATATCTAGTTAGAGCGCAGTGGAGACGAATCCTAAATGTGAGGCTTTTGTATTAAAATTTCACATGTTCCATTTCCAGGCACATGTGGATACATTTATTATAATTTCGATCAAATGCGGCTAATTATGATAAAATGACAATCATGATGGCCGTACTTGTCCGTTAATGAAAAATTGTAGTTCTATATTTAAAAGCTGAAATTAAATCTTGTCGTATAATCTAGGAACTGAAAAAGTGGCCGCAAGAAAGTTTCTGGTGAGTTCGTAGTTCACGGCAGCCAATGAAGTTCAATCAATGGTTATGCTAAGGTAAGGATTGGTCTTGCGGTAAATTAGTCGATAGTTCCGAATCGAAGTTTGTCTGTTCTCTAACTACGAGCATTCCAAAGTTGGAAGTGAATTGCAGCGGTTAATTTTGGCTTAAATTTATTCTATACTAACCGTTCTCGGCAAATGAAATCAATGTGAGGATTGGGCCTAAACTGCGTCATTTCATACAAATATGAAGACATATTATATATGTTAATCCATTGATTAATTAATTATTCAATAATAATAATAAAATATAAGACTCCCATTTAAGCGCCAAAAACTAATTAGCGTATATCTAATATATAAAATTCTCATGTCGCGGTGTTTGTAGTTAAACTCCTTCGAAACGGCTTGACGCATTCTCATGAAATTTTGAGTGCATATTGGGTAGGTCTGAGAATCGGACAACATCTATTTTTCATCCCCTTAAATGTTAAGGCGATGTGTTATGTGTGAATGTTAAATGTTAAAGCCAATTTATTTTTTTTGACATTTATTTTTAAATTTGTTTGATTATGAGTCAGCATTAAAAAATACATACAACTTCAAATTTTCACCCATCTACGATCAACAGTTACTTTTGTATCGTGATTTTAATATGGGCAATACAACGTTTGCTGGGTCACCTAGTAACGCTATAAATATAATCATAAAAAAGCTTATACTTAATAATATGCATTGTTGTATCAAAAAAATGTAAATTTATTTTGTGGGAATAACGTAATAATAAAGTTAAGTAATTATTATAGAATTAAAATGTTCAGTTGTTAGATTGAGTATTGGTCTCCGCTGCGCTCCAACTAGATACCGCACTAACTGAGAATAATAGCTTTTTTATTACGGCAACTATAACGTGCTTGTGTGTGTGGCATCTTGACACTCAGTGGCACCTTTCAAGTTCGCTTCGTGTTATTTTACATTTAATAAAATACGTACTGATACGTAATCCATGATAAGAACACAAATAAAATTTGAAAAACAAAATTTTATGAACGATGCGGGATTCGAACTCACGACCTCCAGCGTTCCGTGCCGGTGCTCTAACCAACTGAGCTAACCGTTCGAATACCGCCTCGTTCTAAAATTCTGTTTTTTTTTTTTTTGTATTAATCTAGAAGTGAGGGTTATCACTTTAAAAACATAACATATTGCCATGGTAAGAAGTTAAATAAAATAAATATAATATAAAAAGAAATTACTTAATTTACACACGTGACTTAGAAATCTTTTTTTCAATTTTTTCATTTTTATTATTCTACTATTTATTACAATATTTATAAATTTTAGTTTTTAAATTGTTAAAATTACTGTCTTATAAACGTAGTAAAAATTATGAATGCTGTGGTAGCTTGTAAATGAATTAACTCTTATCCATATTATTATTATATTTTAAGTTTGAGCTTGTTAAGAGTGCAATTTGTTAGTTGCCCAAATAAATAAATAAATATGTGATCTCATTGTCTTTCTTATTTCTTGTAGTATTATTTCTACAAAGTCTTACTACGCATTAGCAAAGTTTAACAGAACATGTAGTACGTCAACGTCACACATTATTGAGACTTGCATGATTACGCCCACTTGGGCGTAGTATTAGTTACCGCACTTTCAGACTACTCCTGCGGTATCTAGTTAAATTTGAAAGTAAACGTCGACAATATATTTAATATATATCGTTAACAGAGAAGGTGCAGCATTATTAGTTAATATATTAATTAATTCTTAAAAGTTTTATGCAAATTACATGCAAATATAACATTCGGAATTGAATTTATTACATAGTTAATGTAAGCAACTACTACTTGGTTAAATAGAGCTGAAAGATCTCTAAAGAGATTTCGTTCTTAGACGTAGTTTCTTAATTAGAAATTCCAATGTAACGGGTAACATTCTCAGCAGACCACGGAGCCTTGGAACTCACAGTACAAGAGTTTTTGGCTCAGTTAACTGCTTAATTAAATCATCAATACTCAGTTCCCAGTGGAGTTGTGTGACCCGACTAACTTGATATATTGGATAATGATCACGACATACTAATGGAATTCTTTGTTTAAACACATACAGAGAATTACTTAGACTGTATTATGATATTATATATCACTTTCGAAATATGTTTCTACACAATAGTGGGTACATCTAAACGAAAAAACAAACCATTCTTGTTTTATCTTATTTTATTTTATTTTTAGGGATAATAAACAGTTGTAACTTTTATTAATTTTATTCAATTGTAATTTAGAAATTAAGACTTATAACTAATAATATATATGTCGGAGAATTAGAATATTAAAGTAATATGGCCTGAAATATTATATTCTATTCTTTGTATTTTGGCCGAACTGATGGCGAACGTCATCTGTCAAAGTGTGTTTGAAGTTGTCATTGTGTACGTCAATATTGGTCTGTGACCTGATTGAAGTATTGATCGTAGTACACTTGTCGGCGGTATCTCTTCGACGGTCACAGGCGGCGCTATTCAAAGGCAAGGTCGGTCTTCGTACGGTGTAGGGTAAAGACATCTTCCATCGATAATTAGCTTTCTGTTAAGGCAGTTGAAATCGATAAACAATAAGTTGTTTAAGTTTATTTTAAAATTATTCTGTAATGATTATTGTAAAAATACTACAGCCTAGGTATTTTTATAGGTATAGGTATTGTTTCATAAACATAAAGGGTGTCTGGCAAGGGGTTACCACGATGGTGTCTGGCAATGAATAACGTGATTTTGAACAGTAACATTCTGCTGGTAATACCGAAAACTCGCACTTTATTCTTTAATCTACTTATATCGGTATTTTACACACACATTTTACCTTTAGTGCCGTTTACCTGCCAAAGCCACTGCAAAACAAACTCCATAATGTACCATCGTTCTTACCTGTGTTGGGAACATGCGCTGACAAACTTTCAGCTTTTATAAAATGACGTAGGTCTGGAGTCCACGGGCTCTTGCTCTATAAAATTAATAATTGTAAAACTCACAATATTATACTCAGTTAGGAAATCTTAGGTCTTCGTATTCTAAAACGATTATAATTTTATGATGCTGTATTTTTCCATACATTTGAATTTAATTAACATATATGAATTATTAAAAAATTGCACCAGTGCATTATTAAATTACACTAGTCTAAAGCAGTGCCGTACTCAATTGACATGTGTGTACTAAACATACACAGAGAAAACAAACAAACGAGGCAGTTGTTTTGTAATACAGCTTCTTATAAAACTATTGTAAAGCAATATGAGTAATCTATTGTAGCCTTAAGAATTATGTTTTATATTATTGTTTTTATAATAACTGTATCGCGCTTGATTACTAATAAATAAATAATTCATGTACATAAATATTTTCTAGAACCTTTTGAAATTGGTGGTAATTGTGACCAATATAATAATTTCGCATATGCATAACATTTTTGTTACTTTTCAGGAGCTGGTGGTATAATTATCCAAATAATTTATTCTACGTTGCAGCAGTCAGTAACTCGGTAACATACTCCTTTCAATACCTTGGTACCCCAATATCAGTTATACCGATCATAAATAAACCTGAATGTTCACTATCTTCGTTCAGTTGAATACAGTTCACTGAATGAATCATCGAACCAAGGGTGCTTCTATTTGTACAAATAAGAATAAATCTCAAATGTTCTCGAACAAATTGTTTACAAAATCCGCTAGGTATGTCAAGGTCAAGGTATCTTTACGGCGGTAAGTACCTATTTTTAGGTCGTCTATTAAAACGATTTCTTTGCAATAAGCACTTTATTAAAATATATTATAATGACTTCACTTAATACTTGGAACAGAGAACTGATATGTATTTTAAGGCGACCACTCCGGTCAACTGTTGAAGATCAACTGGCTTGCTGATCGTTTGCATTAAACACGTTAGTAATCGACTGACAACTTACTGAGCAAAGACTAGATTAAGTTGTCAGGAGGTAGATTAGAGAGAAACAATGTCTATGGAATTTAAAGTATAGTAGACTATAATTTTAATATTTGTAACACTATCGAATTCCTTAACTCTCGCGAAAATTCGGCGTAACATTATCCAGCTACAGTACAAGCACTTTTTCTTGTATGATTTGCCTATCTTGGTAACGATCTTGGTTACTGGTTGCTTACCACGCGATCGAGCTCTACTTTACAGATATAATCTTGTTAGGGTCTCTCGTTAAGTTTATTAACGTAACGGTAACATCACGGAAGATAGATTAATTTGAAGATTTGATCCATTATTTGGTTGGGAGTGATAGAAAATTTCTCGAAAAACAGTGACTCCTGTGGAAAAATTACTCTTGTTGTGTGTTCTGACGATTAATAAAATTACTATAAATTAGTAGGTTAGATACGTATTGTATTATTTCAAGCTCAAACTTCTACAAAAACAGAGTAAATATGTTATATTAGTTTACTTATGGATGGAGACACAAATAAAGCCCACAATGAACTATTATTGCGATTCACTTGACGATCTAAAATGAACTACTTTGCAATTTCATACGTCGTCATTGGAGCGATCGAATTTAGATTGACGTCAAATCAAGTCGGAATTCGCAAACTGTTTTAGTTCATTCATTCATTCGTACCATGAGGTAATATTTCAACCTCAACTGTATAGCTTATGTGTCAAAGTTTCTTAGCGGAAAGTGAATCTCTTAAAAAAAAGTGAAACAATACATAAATCATGCAGAAAAGGAAAATGGAATTGATGAAAGATGAGATGAGAATACTTTAACAATACTTTACTTTAAGAATACTTTACTTAATAATTTAATTTAATAAATCTTGATAAGGTAGTAGGTATCTAGCCTGTGTATAGTCCAGCAAATATGGGAGTCCCTTGGAACATAATATAGTAAAGAAAAGGGTGATTTGCTTCAAATTTCGATATTCTTGAGACAATCATTGCAGATCTGGTAGATATTACAGCAGCTGCAAAAATAATTAAAATGTAATCATTAAAATCACTATGAAGTATAAACTATCTATATACACTATGTTAAAAAACCCTATATGATAATTAACACGGATATGAAGTTCATTGCCTGATTTTTGGAGTTTACTCTTTAAGAATCGATTTTCATAAAAGGCGCCCTGTATGAGAACAATATGGATAATAAAATCTACTCATCAAATCTCATAGTAACGTTTTTGGTGCGCATCATTTCTCGCGCACCTTTCACTGTTTTGTATTTTGAAGTATAATATTATATAAATTATTGAAATTGATTTATTATTAAACTTTCATAAAGTTAAGTGAAAATTCTATAAATTATGGAAGAATGTGGTGTAAATAATAGTGCCGGAAAATCTGATAAGCACGTAGGTACTAAGTAAGTTACAATTCATACATTACAACACTATGACATGTTTTGAATATAAAATAAAGATGTGTGCTATATATTTATTTATTAAACATTGAATTATTCAATATAGTTCATACAAATTTATATGAGCTATGCACATAATAAAATGTTTAATTTAACATGGAGAGTATACATATCGCATTCCACGCCAAATAAACAATTTTTAACCTAACCTATTATTTTATTTTTTAATATCTATAATTTTTTTAAAGTTATTATGATTTATTTTCTATTAACTATTTTTGTAGTTTCAGTTACGATAATTAATGATTCGATAATATAATTATAATTATGTTATCATGTAAGATTTACTTAAATGTAAAATATTTGATATATTAGTATAGTCGTAAAAAATGTAATAAAAATAAAAATATATATATTCTTTAAGAATTTTCATTAATGCGTTTATTTACCTTTACATATGATGTCGATCTTTTTTAATTAATACGCTTTTATTAGCCTCTGCTGTATGTCTGTTTCAGGGGCGTGCATTCAATATAGGCAAATAGGCAGATACAAATTAATATTACTTGAGATATCTGTGATGGTGAAAATTTTGTTCGATCGCTATTACTTTACAATACCTTCAAGTAACAACACGAAGAACACCGCAAAAACAGGGGTAAGCGAATTAATATCATTATTACCTGCTAAATATTAAACCTACTTACAATATGTAGAAAAATTTATTAGTTTTGAATGATAAGCAGACCGATTGTACTGTGTAATTTGTATTTAGAGTTTATAAGTTTGAAAATTATATGGATTGAGATTAAAGTTGTTTTGAACAAATATTTCAAATACATATTATTACAATAATTATTAGAGTTCACATTGGATCATGGATGAGAGATAGCTACTGCCCCTTCTGGTGACTTAAGAAATATGAAAGTACACAATACAATATCAGGTCATTATAATATTATTAGTGATCTTGAAATCGATGTTAAATTTATGCAACATCATAAATGCATGGAAAATTTACACAGTGATTTCAATTTGTGTCTTTACCGCTAGAGGGCGGTAAAAATGAAAATATCTATATCATAGTTAATTTTAATAACAAAATCATTAAAAAAAAACTACGCTTATCTGTTATGGAGCTACAATAGGAATTTTAGAGAAAATATACGATGAATAATTAATTAAAATAAAATTGTGCTGTGCAATACCTAAATTTTTAACAACATAATTTCATATTATTAGGTACTTGTACCTACCTAGAGTGATAAAAATTTAAATATTAGGTTGACCAATTAATGGTCCCGAAACTATACGCGTAACACAAACAACTTCAATATTTTGATCTTTTACCTAGTGCTGTCAAACTAAGCCCAACTACAACTAGTTTCATCTTCATGCCTACCTTGCTGGAAAACCAATGCACGCCCCTGGTGTGTTTGTAACCGACTCCATTGGACATGATTTTGTTAAGTACCTGTCCAAAGACAATCGTTCTTGAGGAGTAAACTCCAGTCGTGCGTCGGAGCTGACACACACACTTTTTATTTATTTTATTTTTAGTGTATATATATAGTGTATTATACTTAGATTTAATGATACATTGAAAAGAACATTTTATATTAAATGTTTGCAAAAATCTTAAGAGCCCCTGACTTATTTATTCTATTAGTAATCTAAGGTCATCGCCCTGGCCTCGGTCCAATGGCGCCAGCTGCGCGGCGCTGCGTCTCAAACGAATAAGGCGGGCGATGTTTATAAAAAACTTTCGTTTTTGCCGCCGCCCGCCCGCCGCGCGATCGCCTTCGCATGGTACATGAATGAAATGAGTGTGTGGGCGGGGAAAAATGGCTGCAGGCAGAGGTGTCCAAACTTTTGTAATTGGGTAGATACATTTATAATCTTTTTTTTACTTTTTTTAAACGCTTTTTTCCTGAAAATCAATATTTATTTGTTCTTACTACTAGATACCAATATACGTCTCCAAGATAAAGTACAGGATTTCTTAAACACCACAAGTGTGTGTATTATAACATAGACGGTTCATCTCACTTCTTGAAAAGTGGCATAATGATCAACATTTGTTTAAAATTAAAACAAAATTTATTTTTCTCAAAAGTTATAATTTATTTTAAAAATTTAACAACGAAAATTTAACTGGACCCAGCGAATATTCCCGCGAAGATTGGTGTGTTTTTGAACAGAATGTAGTAAACAAATGGTCGATCGGCGTCAAATATTTTAGGGGGCCCTAATACTGCAGTCGTACCAACCCGAATAGCTGTTAGTATAAAGTTATAATATATGAGAAAGTAAATAAGTAATAGGAAATTGTTAGAGTTTTTGGTAGGCAATCCTTAGGAAACTGCATAGTAAAATACCATTAAAAGTAAAAACTTTAATCAAAAAAAATCATAACTACATTATAAAACGTCACGGTAATAAAACAACGCCATGACGACACTCAACTACAAAAGAATACCTAAAAAACAGAATTATAGTATGATAAAAAAGCTACATAAGTGTGGAACTGGCGACGAGATCTACGAGGGTTTCATACTGATGAAATAAAAAGAACAAGAACAATAGATGAACGTTATTGAAATAAAACTTCTTTAGACGCGCTGAACACTTTATGTTGTGGGAATTGAATAAGGCTGAGCTGTTAAACTCGGCAATGTAATGTTTTTCGGAAAAAATGTCGGCTAGGATTAAAATTGAATAAAAAGATAGCAGCAAGTAAGGCATCGCGGTCAGTCTCAACAAAATTTACCACAATAATTTTAAGGCTAGTTTTCATCAACTTGATAGCCTAAGATCCCAATGCTCAATTCTGCTGGTATGTGTTTTTTGATAAAACTAATTTTGAATGGGAATTTTTTAACTGGCAACCATGGTTTATCGTAAAAAGTAAATATAGAACTACAATTTGGTTTTTAAATAATAAAAAAACTGGTGACTGTAAATAATCTACAATAATAGGTATACCTGTTTACACCTGGGAAACCTAATGTTGCGGCTGACTGAGAACTGGAAACCATATTATGTTCTCAATACTTTACATAATTTCCCTTAAAATGACGTCAAAATTTTTAAAAATTGCAAGAATTGCAATTTATATCAGAAAATTAATAAGACTTAGATGAATTAAAGGTAATTGTGGCCATTTTTGTATAGGCAACCTATCGCAAAAAAATTGCATACTCCCTCAACGTTAATTTTATAATTAGTTTTACCGAAAAAACACATATCTGCAGAATCAAGCAGCATCAAATCAGCATTGGGATCTTGTTATATGATATTATGTTACTTTTTATCTTGAATTTTAACTATGCCAAGAAATACGGTGATGCAACACATTCCGTAATCTATGTTAAATTTACCGTTACTGTTGGCGTTAAATTTGACTTAAACTTTAACTATAACAGCTAATATATGATGTAATCCAGCCTTAATTACATTAACCCTTTAAATAGAAAACAATAAAAAGTGTTGCATGTCATTTGATGAACCTCGCCTTACTGAAGTTTTGATTACTGTCGTCAAAATTCAAGTCAAAGTTAAAATAAGAATTCTCGAGCACGCAACGGACAGATGCACATCGTTGCTTGTTTTGATAAGGTTGTCAGTAAATGTGTAATATAGCAACAAATACCGATTTTCAATTTGATTTGTTTGTGTTAAATGAATATAAGCCTTATTTAATAATTTCTTTATCTTTTGGTTGAGTTGCTTTAGAAGCTTGTCTGATTTTGAAAGATTCAAGAGACCTGAGAGAGTATTCAATATGGAATCACATCTTGATTTTTCAACGGGCTTCTGAAAAAGAGCTTAAAAGGACAGATAGGACATTTTAACATATAAGTGATCCTATAAGAGGAAGTGTTTTTGTTTGAGAGGCGTTAAGTGGCCAGCATTAAAAATGTTACCGACCATTGTGAGTATTAAGCTCGGTGAAATCGGCGTATTAGGCTCGGTGAAAATTCAAGAGAAACATCTCAGTTTTAAGCATAGCATAATCTAGAAAAAAAAATATTAAAACTGAATTCATACCATTTGCCGCCGCTGCTTCAGAGCCTAATTCATTTACTATTATTTTTGCCTTTTGAATTGCTGTCGAAACATACAAGTATTCTGGGTATTGCAGTATGCCGGACAAACCAGTAGAATTAGTATTAAATATATCTGTAACCCCATTCTGTAAAAATACGATCATTTCGATAAGATGAAGCTTTAAGGAATACTTTAAGGAACTGGAACTGGGCTATATTTTGTAATAAAATAAATGGAAGACCATTAACGAAATTTGCAAAATGGAGCACTCTAGATTCTCTCATTATTAATCCTTAAATTGTTTTATATTCATTTGCTTTTCATTTTTTAAAATGAAATGTTTAATTTTGAATGTAATATAATAAAAATAAAATAATTGATGTATCAGAAATACAACTATTGCCGTGGAACTCTGTTAGAAGGTTGCCGATGGCATTTGGTGATGAATCCCGTAATTCCGTCGTAGTGTGTGGGCATGGTTGAAATACATCGCTTTGACATAATCATATCTATTTCGATTCAGGTATAGATAGAGAAATCATTTTTTAATCAGCAAATTAGTATTGTTAAGGCTTTCAAAGGTATTGAAAATCGAATAGACTCACGGTAGGCCTTTAAACGACAAGAGACATATGAGTACAAATCTGTGCCTAATTATGTGTTACTTATAGTTGAACCTCAACCAACGTGCGAATGCTCTAGAGCTCTTTTTAATATTAAATCACACTTCTAGAACACAAAAACTATTACTCTTGTACTTTCTTATCTTCGGCAAATAATAGTTGTTTTTAACCATTATAATAATGTAATTGTGGATTCTTAATAGAAAATTATATCTTACCTTTCTTAAAATTTCTTTTAAATCTGTTGTAGTAGTCGTATCAATTTTCGGTATCGAAACATTCACGTGCTGTTGGTGTAAGTTGTCAATGATATCCGATTTCAAATTTAGCATTTCTATACTTTGAGCGAGCTCTACTACATCTTGTTCAATATCTGGCAAAATTGCAACGAAGGAAAAGTTTTCACTTCTGTACGGAAGCTTTATAACCTTAAATTACAGAATATTTTTAGGTGGTAAATTTTTTATGAGAATAAGTGACGAGACTTAATGGTTAGCTCTACCAAATACAATGCAGTACCGCTCAGGATTCTAGAAGAACCAAGATTGTAATATAATCGGTATTGCTCCAACTTAACACCTCATGCATTGTTGTGTATTACAACTAGCACTGGTAATTCGATAAAAATATTTATTTAAATGGACTGTATTTGATAATTTTATACTTAAGGAATTAATTAATTCTCTAAGATCCGTGCCAAATCGGGCCAAAGATAAAATAGTGACCACTAATCTTAAATTTCCTCGCCTATTCCGGCCTCGGATCCAACACCTTAACTTCCAGCTCATGTATGTATCAAAGTGACCACACTTGTAGACATAAGATATTAAGTCTCATTAACACACTAATATCACTAGCTACGGCGTGTCTCAAACCGAAACAAACTAGCGAGTTTAAACTACTATTTGGAGCCGCTGTGTTAACCAGCTGGAAAGAAATCACACTGTTTGAAAAACATCGAATTTTTTTTATTGTGAAGATCATATCGATGTAAGTATTTCTTAACACCATTGTTATAAATTATTATTTATCTAAGTATACAAATAATTATTATATACTTAAGCAGACTTCAGTAACAAAAATATTATATATAATATTATTCTTTTAGTCCATATCCTGCTTTTGGCATCTCTGTAGCTGATTAATTTTACGTCTTGGTAATCTCTGTTTTATCTATTTATTGGATGACATATTGGCATATTAAGATTGTTATTTGTGTTATGAATTTAATGGGATTCTTAGAGCACTTTCGCACTACGTCCGATCCGAATTCGATCCGTATCCGTGAAAACACGATCCGAAATAGTCGTAGAACTATTTCTATGAAAGTTTACGCACTAGATCCGGCTTCCGTCATCCGATTTCTTTCTGTCAACCGTTAGAAATAGTTTTACGACTATTTCCGACTGTATTTTCACGGGTACGGATCGGATTCGGATCGGACGTAGTGTGAAAGCGCTTTAAATGTTCGATAAGATATATTGAAGGCGGCTTTAAATCAAAGTCAATTACGTAAACTAGAATATAACTTCAAAAAAGACATTTTGATAAATAAATTAATTGGTCAAAAAATTAATAATAATTATATTTTAAACTATTTTTCCTAATTTTTTACTTACCTTAGAGTTAATACGGTCTATATAGGCATACTGGAAATAGCTAACGTGGTTCATCATTTTAACATGGGTATGCTGATGTTCTGAGACATAAAATCTTTTTTTGGTGGTTCTTTTGGGATCAAATGGTGTCAGCCAGTTTCCCTGAGTAAAAAAAAATAATTATAGCCTTTTATAGTATCAGTACTCTTAACTCTAAAAATATAATGAGCTCTTATATCCGATATCAACAAATTTAGTTATTTTTAAAGTGACTTCATCATTTTTGGGATTAATTAAACAAATTTAATTGGTATCAAAGTTTATGGACAGTGTGGGATTCGAACCCGAGCTCTTACCAATTAAGCCGTACAAATGACGCACTAAATGGTATTGGTAAAAATAATCTTGGTATGGTTGGATCTAAAGTACCTGCTCAATCCCAATAATAAGAATAGTTGTTTTTGTAAATAAGAATTCTATGTTTACTTAATATTTGTATACAAGAACTTACAAATGCACATGAATATAATATTAAAATATTATTTAAGTATAAATCATTGGGGACCTATTTAAATTTGAAAAATTTGACCAAAATACAATAAAAACTTATGTATATCTGGGTAAATAAACATAAAATTTACACTCTCCATTTAGTACCTTTTCTAGTGTTGGAATAGTAGGTCAAAACATTTCCAACTACACAGTCATCTGGAAGGAGAAGCCAAATTGAACTTAAACAAGCGATCTGTCTGTGTGTTTATATCTATATTTTTTAAATGTTATATCTATATGTTTTATAATTTAATATTTTAAATAGTCTCTTGTCTGTTTGTTTACTCTAATACAAACCAGTATTAGCTTGGACTATTTGACCGCATGTAACACATAGCTGCTCAATCTATGAAGAATGCAGTAAGAATCAACGGCTCGATCCCTTGGTTTTGTGTATTCACATCGATTTTATCGTTTGATCACAGAATACAAACTGAAATACCAGTGTATAGTTCCTCCAGAGTGGGGTTTCCAGAGAATTTTCTTCCACTGACAACCAAACTGTGGAATTAATTTCTTTTTGCGACTTTTCTATATCGATAGTGACATTTCTGATATTTCTGGTGTTGCTACAAAGCATAGACGACGGGAAATACATAAGTGCGTTTATGCTATTTACCGCTACTATTGACCACTGGACTAGCGGCTATCAAAGTGCTTTGTGCCTGTTTGATATTCCCCATTTTGGCGCTATTGGCCATGTTGCGAGAGTCTGCAACGTGCAAAAGTGACGACACTCATAGCGAAACAAATATATAGAGGAACACAATTTAAATAAAATGTGTAGTTTATTACGTTGATTCCTGAAGTATAAATGAAACGGAAAACGACCGAAATTTATTCAACATACAAAAATATTTCAGTGTATTGTACGTTTCTCTCGCAGCCATTTGTATTATACGTCAAAATTAGTTCTCTGGACGCTCGAGAATGGCGCTTCAAATAGACACAAAAAATTTGCTGTCGAACATATGGAACAGCATGTCCAGTGGTACAGGTCAGTGGTTTATTGCAATGTAAAATTTGTATGTGAATACATATTATGTCAATGATAAAAGTCTACCTTGAAGTATATAGCATTAGTCAACACAAGTCTTGTATCTTCATCCAAACTGTTAGGAGATATTAAGTCATTGATGAGGTTATTTGTTTTTGAAGCAACCTGTAATAGAACGCGCGATTAGCTTACTAAAATATCATTATAAAATTCAATAATATTGTTTCCTTTTTTAATTGACATGATCAGATTAATTTGTTAATAACTAATAAAGCATCTTTTGAAAGTTAATATTTTAAATAATAATTATATAAATTTTGGTAAGTAGAGCAGATCCAGTTGACCAAATATGACCATAGAAATCTTCAAGCCATTTCACATAGCGCAAGGAATATGCCGGAAGCTCGTAATCTCGGACCTAAACTTTGAGAGTCATGTTATCGAACTGAGTTATAGAGCTTTAGACTCAAAATATAATATGGTACATTTCAGACTACTTAAGTAAAGACAGCATTAAACTGTGCGACTCTTTTGGCTCGTCTGAATTCAATTAAGGCGATACAGGTTATGGGTCGTGAAGTGGTAAAAGTGCCTGTGCATATTTATACACACCACTGCACACAGAAGAAGATTCATCTTCAACTTTCCAACTCGAAATCACTATATCACTCCGCACCTGAACATCGCCGGCAAACTCAATATGACGATGCGTAGGGAGATTGACTTGGCCAATTTTTTATTCGACATATATAAAAAGCAAGGGCCGCTTGGAATATCTCTTAAAAAAACCGAGTTGTCGCCATGTCTCAGGAACTATTTGTCATAAAGGACTTCCTTTATATAATATAATAATAATACTTATTCCCATGAGTATTCCTCTCCACACCATTTCCACTTTTCGTGAAAGCTTCCGATATGCTGTCACCATGTGTTGGAATAATATGCCACTCCCAGTTAGGAGTTGTACTTGGATGCATATTTTTTAAATTAAAATAAAAGAAATTATTAACACTATGCAAAAAGAATCCACAAATAGTAGGCAAAATTGTTCCCAGTACCTTAGATAACTAAACTGTATAATTCTCTCTTATGCTGGCTAGTGGCTAGTTTTACATTTGAAGCGCAACTATTATGCAATTATTGCATTTATTGTTTGTACCTATCATATTTTGTTTAAATTTATATTTTTTTCCTTATAAATTTGTATGTATTTGCTATGTCTACGTGATTGTGTTTGTTTTGTTTTCCCGTATTTATTTGTTGTTCAAACGTTGTAACATATGCTGAGCGGTAACAATTTTCACAGCAATCTCGTAATTCTATTTAGTTTAAGTGATTTCGCTGTGTATGATTGTATTTGTTTTCCTTTATATTTATAAATGTTTATGCTTCTCTATTAAAGTATATTTGTCTAAAATCGTAGAATGTATTCAATAATAATAAGGTTTTATAATAAATTTCTAGTTACCTTTAGTTAAAATTAAAATATTAATATGTAGATATATATGTTGTTCTTTTTATAAAGGCATACGATTTTAAAGAATCCATCCACAAGATACACATACTGATTTTGACGACCTGTATAGCCGAGCGGTTAGCGATCCTACCTATCAAGCTAGAGGTCCCGGGTTCGAATGCCGGTAGATGCAAGCATTTATATGATGAATATGTTTGTTTCCGAGTCATGGATGTTTAAATGTATTTATGTATATTTAAGTAAGTATATTGTTTTAAATACAATCGTTGTCTTGCAACCCATAACACAGGCTATATATGCTTAATTTGTGGCAAGATAATTTGTGTAAAAAGTGTGTCAATATTATTATTATTTTAACATCCATTAAGTAACTAGGTACGGAAATTCATTTAGTGATTAAGGATAAGAAATTCGAAGGGAGAAAACAAAAAGCAGTTTTTGAGAAACACAATGAATAACTTACCCAAGTATTAATTGTTTCCGCAGCCACATCAGGTTCAGAAAAGTCCAAATTTTGAGCCTTTGACTTAAAAATATGTTTGGTGTCCCGTTTGAAGCTTTTACTTAAGGGGTAGTTAATGCTTCCGTACACTTTTTCAGCTAAATTAAATGTTACATTTTGTTGTTGCGTAATATCGTCCAAATAATTTGGTATTGCTACTGCAATCTGGTATATTAAAAAAGACTGATTAATAATTAAAATTACATTTTATTTTATAAATCAATCAGTGATTATATAAAATCTTGGACTTAAACGAAAATTTATTAATTTCTCTATTAAATTAAAATTGTGGTATGCAAATGTATTCTAATTATCGTTGTACAAACCACGTTAAGAATTATATTATGTTCAATATTAAAATATTATGAGAAAATCCCAATGATTTCTTTACTGTTTATAGATTAGATTGCATATGTACATTAATAGATATTTTTTTATGACAATAAGGGACGAGACGGGCAGGACGTTCAGCTGATGGTAATTGATTCGCCCTGTCCATCACAATACAGTGCCGCTCAGGATTCTTGAAAAACCCAAAAAATCTGATTGACACTACAACTGCGCTCGTCACCTTGAGACATAAATAGGTCTCATTTGCCTAGTAATTTCACTAGCTACGGCACCCATCGGACCGAAACACATTACTGCTTCACGGCAGAAATAGGTGCCGTTGTAGTCTAGCCGGTATCCTGTGCAAAGGAGCCTCCCACTGGTAAATAATTATGAACTTATTGGCTAAAACTATCTTGCATTGTATCGTTTGTATTTTATAATATTTGTTTATTAACCTACCTCTTTGCGGTCTTTGATGTTCAAAAATTTTGCCAGTTGGTGATAAGCCTTTCCAGTTGCATACAGGGCTAGTTGTGATAAAAGGAACATCACACTAAATGGTGATCCTATAACACTGCTATCAGGATTCTCTTCGACAACATCCTATAAAAAAATATCTGTTTTAATTCCACCTTCGCACGACACGCCACAACTTAGGATATCATCCCCACCATCTGGATGTGTGGCGGTCCTCCACAGTGCGGTTTTCAAGGAGCTTTCTTCCACGATACGACATGGGTACCTTAAAAAAAAGCGCGTACACCTTCCTTAAAGGCCGGCAACGCTCTTGTGATTCCTCTGGTGTTGCAAGAGAATGTGGGCGGCGGTGATCACTTAACACCAGGTGACCCGTACGATCGTTTGTCCTCCTATTCCATAAAAAAAATTAATTACTCGATTAAGGCGAAACAATCATCTAGTACTCATGTCTGAATAGATGCGTTTTTCATAGTTTTTACACCGACTAGATCCCTGTTACTCATGTCCAATAACTCTTTATTCAAAGTTTAAAACTTTACAAAACCTCCACTTACCGGAGGGCTTATGGATGAGTCAGTTCAGATAAAACATAAGCATGTAATTACCAAATAAATCGTGTGTATTTATAAGTATTCATATAATGTACCATGAACAACAACCAAATTTAACAACAAAACATACATATAAATGATTTTAGCAACTTTTGCATTGAAATGTACAAAATACATAAGCATTATCGTGGTGGCTCATTGAGCGCTCGTTCTACTCATATAATAAATTTACGAAATAATTAAGTATTGTTATTTTGAGTAATAGTAATTAAGAATAAAAACTTGAACTTTTTTAACAGTTATTAAAGTAATTTTACTAATTTAGTAACATACTTTAGATTTCAGATAAAAAAAAATTTGATATCTGTAATAATTACGGTATAATTGCTTGTTTTCACTTAACGATTACATCCTGTATATTAATATTAATTAGACTAGAATTAAGTATTAACTTACGGAAATAAATTTCCCAGTGAATACGTTATTTCCCTGATCAAAGTCCTCTTTCCAATTATATTCCTTTGGTGCCTTTTCTGCAGTAGGCAATAACAGTCAATATAAATACCGTTCTATGATATTAAGCATATGATAATGATTACATGACATCAGAACAGAAAATTTTAAATATCGAAGTGAAAAAAAGTGCTTGCAAATATTAAACAAAGAGAAAGCTGCAAACCTCATTTTCAAAAACTAAATATTCTAACATTACCGTACACATATATAATCGAAATATGTAAGTTTGTAAGAAAACACCCAAATCTATACACTAAAATCATAGACGTGCCCCGGCACAACACACCTCGCTACAAAAATAATCTTAAGCAAACTAAATCTAAATTAACATTACACAGTTCCGGTCCCTTCCCAATGTCAGTTAAAATTTATAATAAGTTAATAGAACACTTAAAAGCCGAAACCAATATTAAAAAATTAATAAGCTCTTTGAAAAAGTTACTTTTGGAAAAATGTTACTATTCCATTAATGAATACCTAGAGGAAAAATATATTTGAGATGTCTGTCCCTCTGTCGTTCATTGCTATGCCTTATTACGAGGTGTATGTAATAATTATTTAGTACTACAATTTTGTTTAAGTCGCATGTAACGAATAAATAATAATTGTAATTCTTACTTGTTCTTTTTGAATGAGATACATTGCTCGCGGAAAAATTTGTATCTAAAACAATAAAAAGTAATTAAAGATTATATTAGACCAATTTTACTGTTCGAATTTTTAAAGAAAGTTAATAATATTATATATCAATTCTAATTACGCAGTAAAATTAGAAGATATAAAAATTCTTTTCTATTCATAATCGTTTCCAACGCAATCTATTGTACTGTGATCAAAGGTATACAAAACATAGCTCAGTTTATATTTTAATTATTATATCGTGTCCATTAATTGAACATGTAATGCTTTATTTGTTGTATCGTGAATTAAAGTCGTGACACTGCATAAAACTAGTAGTTTAATGAAACTAAATTATTTTTTCAGTTTATAAGCAGTTATCCAGAAAGAGCCCACATTGGCGGCGGCGCCCACATTGGCGGCGGTGATCACTTAACATCAGATGACCCGTGTGCTTGATTATTCTTCTCTTCCATTAAAAAAAGAGATCAGAAGGTCAACAGTAACCTTTTTTCTGCAAAAGTTATCAGGGGCGTGCATATCATATAGGCATTAAGGCAGTGCCTACCTCGTTAAGAACCTAAACAAATATAGCACTTGTGTTAAAGTGAATTTAGTTTAATTTTGATCCGTTATTTTATCACCAAACTTCTATTGAACACCCAATCATAAATTTTTTCCTTTCACTAGATACTAAATATCTACGGTAAGCAATTTTTGCTTGCTCCAAAGCTCAATTGGACATAGTTCCTGAAAACATTCTAAACCACAAATATAACATTTTAAGGAATTCGTGTTTAAATATTTGATAAATAAAAAGTTTTCCATATATGTATGTGGGTTGGGCTAATAAGTCATGATCTCATCTAAAGAGTGACAGTAGGGCTGCCATTTTTAGTCAGTTCGTTAATATGAATCACGTGATCAGTTTTGTGTTCTTAACTCAATTTCAACATTGTGGTTTGGAACGTTTTTCTGAAATTACGTCCATTTACGACTTGTTAGATCCACAGTGCCTACCTTGCTAGGAAACCAATGCATGGCCCTGATAGTAACTCAGCTCCCTGACCAGCGTAAATATTTATAACGCCTTTACTGTTATAAAAGTATTTCCGTTGAGTAAACAAAATAGCTAACCTTACCTTTACTTATCCCATTATAGTTATTTTTCTTATCTCATCAGATTACATTTGCACGTTTTATCCGAAAACCAATAAAGAGGTGGCTTGCTACCGAGTTCATGACAGCAATAGCCACGATGGATACTGGTGTTTAAAATAAAGCACAGCATTTCTTCAAGGCTGCCCACATTCTCGCGTTATACAAAGCTCAGGTCCAGCCACATATGGAGTATTGATGTCGGGTATAACTATCATCTCGGGTCTAGCGGACCGCAGTATCAGCTCAAATGATTTGACCCCAAGTGACGCAGAGCTGCTTGAATTGGGATCCAATGCTGTGTCAACGTATAGATTAGTGTTTACGTTGCGTACAGACGTCGCTTTATTGTGTGTATTCTACCGCATCTATCACGAGGAGTGTTCTGAAAAGCTGTTTTCCTGATTCCTTTTGCCGAATTCCACCTTCGCACGACATGCCATGATTTAGAATATGATCCCCACCATCTAGGTTTCTGGCGTTTCTCCACATTGTGGTTTTCAAGGAACTTTCTTCAACGTGCAACCAAGCTGTAGAATAAGCTTCCTTATGCTGTGTTTCCAAGATGATTTGACATAGACACCATCAAAAAGGGCGTACACCTTTTTAAAATTCCGGCGTGATTTCGGTGTTGCAAGAGAATGTGGGCGGTGGTGATTATTTAACATCAGACGACCCGTGTGCTTGATTATTTCTTCTTTTCTATGAAAAAAAGATAAGAAGGTCAAGGGCAGTCTTTTTTCTGCAATAATGACTCAGTTCCCTGACCAGTAAACAAAACAGCAAAATTTTCTCATTAATCGGTTTATTGGAAATTTCCGCTTAATATTTCCGTTACTGTGAACATTGTTGTGCTGTAATACACTCTCCAGAGTTATTCTTCTTATAATATCCTTTCTGGCAGCGACAACCTTTCATACAAGGTATTCTTGGCCTGTAGCAGTTAGTTTTAGTCTTCCCAATATTATCGCAACTTTGAGAAAGACAATATGAGTTTATGCAATTGTCGAGATATTCATTATTTCCGCATTTTTCTGAAAATATATATTTTTGAATAATATTGATTTATCTACATTAATTTATAGCTATTAAAGCAAAAACCATTTTTAATGATACAATTATTTGTTTATTTTTCTATAAAGATTTTTTCCATCTTCAACCGAACATTATTTAAATGTACGGGTTGCAAAAATATGCATTTAAATCATATAATAAATTAAAAGGATTATAAGAAAAGCCTTAAAGTGTGATTATCAAGGTCATTAAATCCAGATTTAAGCTATGATTTAATATAAATAATATCCCAAAAGACACTGACTCGATATCTGAGACTGCTGTGTATCACTTGCAAAAACATTGGCAGCTAAATCTATAAAAATACAATGTAGCTAAATACAAAAAAAAAAGTATTAACACTAATTCACTAGAGAATTGAATTTGGTTAATTACATAATGTAATAACGAGATATTTAGAAATAAATTCCACAGTTTTCATTTTTATTTCCAGCTTTCAATGCGATAAAAAAAGCAATCAAACAATTATTTAATAAGAATTCGACTACATTAATATAAATGGTTCTAACATAATTACTATTTATGCTAGTCGTGAAAAACAATCGTGACATGCTCATATGGTAATTACATACAAAAATCCCATGTCATGCAATTATTTAATGGTTGTATAGATCGTTTTAATAATGCTGTTATAACGATTCTGCAATATATAAAAAATCATCAAACACGATTTAAAAAAATTAGTTTCAAGGTTGGGGAAATAAATGAATAATTTAAATAAGCAATAAAGGCGCTAGAGACCGATGAAACACCGAAACTTTTTTGTCTGCAGCAGTTAAGAGATTAAAAAGATAATATTTCTGATGTCTGAAATAATAAAGACAGGATTTTTTATAAGTTTCTTTCTTAAGAATCGATTTAGAGTTATATCCACCAGGGGCGTGCATAATATCATAAAGGCAATAAGGCAGTGCCTACCTCGATACGAACCTTTATAAATATAGCACTAGTGTTAAAGTTCATTTATTACCTACAGTCTACACATTGCATATACGAGTACGAAGCACACTTGCTAGTAGAAGCATACTTGAAGTAGCGTTCCATACAATTTATGTCGTAATGTTAACTCCATTAAGCGCAACTACGACTACAACTAGTTAGATCTACCTTGCTAGAAAACCAATGCACGCCAATGATAGCCACCGTTAGAAAATTTTATGGAGTAAAATCAAGCGTGGCCCTAAATTAGCCCGTTACGTTACTGGTAATTTTTTTTCTTTTTTTGCACTGTACATCATGTACATTCAGCCAAATTGGAGACAATGTATGTGTATATGCCTTAGTGAGTTTTTTTAGGGCTGTTTTATTTAAAAAATAGGAATCACAAGAATACATTGACCTAAATAAGGGCAGACCATTATTTAACGAAAGTAAACTTTTTTCAAATTTATTGACACCTATTTTTGTTGGCCTTTCATGCGATGTTTGTTTTATTTTTTCATTTCGCAATCTTTTCTAATCATTTTTAAAACTAGAACATTAAAAATGTTCTAAACTATTATGAAATTGCAATATATTTTTAATGAATTACATGATTGTACCAAAAAGTGTATTCTTTGGAGCTGACACATTCAAATGTTTATTTTTAGATTTATTAAATTTTACATCAGAGATGACGTCACAAAAAAGTTTATAAGTGCACACTTCATTATAACTAAAGGATAGGTTCAGAAAAGGAATAAAGTCTTTGATCTTTTGTCATTCAATTTAATTATTTAAAAACTGCCACACTACGCTTCTTATTTCCTTACTCTAAACATTGTTGTGGGGTAATACAGTCTCCAGTATTATTCTTTTTGTAATATCCTTTCTGACACCGACAACCTTTTCTGCATGGTATTCTTGGCAAGAAGCATTTAGTTCTTGTTTTACCAACATTCTCACAACTTTGAGAATCACAATACGAATTGATACAGTGATCCAGATACTGATTTTTTCCGTGGCATTTTTCTGAAATGTACATAATATTATGTTGTATCTATTTCTTGTTACCATACGCAAATAACACCGTTTTATATAAACAGATGTTTTGAAAATATAATGGATACCTGATGCTAATTCGACTCGTGCATCAAGATTCTGTTCTGATGAATTAAAATTGTACAATACATAATATTATATTATTATCTTTCGGATTAAAGTAATTAAAGGGTGCAATTTACTCTTTGACATTAATATGATTGAGGCATTTAGGACTTTGGTAACAACTATAAACTTAATTTTGATTTTGTTACAGTTTCATGGGAGCGTCACACGTAAGTATAAAATGTAAATTTCTAGTTGAGTTAGATTTGCTACAATTTTTGCATCATAATTTCGATTTCAGTTTTCATCTTTCGCAAATGTGTTCTTCTTATCAATAAGTATCTTAAAAATTCCACTCAGAATAAATATATTTAAATTTGATTTGTTTAAAACAACTTACGACAGTCATCAGCAGATATGCACTCATTTATTTCATTTCTGTAGTACCCTGGCTTACACCTGCACGATGGCTTACAAATTGATGGCTCCGGCGCACATTTGAACTTAGCAATAATACTAAAACAAGTTTGTGGTGGACATGTTACGGGACATTTATCATACACTTCGTAGATACTCTTACAACTTTCTACAATAAAAAATCGGAAAATAGTTTAAAAAAATAAATACACGCTAAAGAGCAAAAAATGTACTATGATATTCGAAAATATTCTAATATTCGATAATGCGGTTAAAGATAATGTTTGAAATTTAAAATTAACATCATTTCCTGCCTTATCGACGATAGATGAAAATTATATAAATTAACAAAAATCTTATTTTGCAAATTGAGAAATGGAATAATTTTGTCAAATTAATGTATTGTCATCGGTCCTCGATAAATCTACGAATTTTTAATAAAATCTGGCCGTTTAAAGTGGGTAAAAATCGCGCCAAAATGAGTCGGTTACAAACAAATATACAAACAGATGAAAAAATTTTTTACTAGTTAGCATGAAATAATTAGCATGTAAAAATAAAAATAAAATTTGGGTCACTAGGACCATTAGATTTGTTAGGTTCTTTGATACTTATATTTTTGAAGAAATATATCAGAGATTAAGTACTCTATGTTTGGACAGCATTTTGTAAATTTAAAGTCACAAGAAATAAATTACTAAATTTATCAACAACATCACATAGCAAATATGATGACTGCATTATTCCGAAATTAGGAAACTGAATCCCTACTATTCGGATATCAAAAAAACTTAACGTGATAACAAGATGTATGAAAATCGTCAATCTTGCAAGTAAAAATTTTTTCAAAATTTAGACACATCGTTACTTTCTGGAACCCGCTAGTGTTGTTGCCCATTTATTAACACATCAAATTTGCTATTTCTAACACGAAATGGATAAACATTTTTGAATTTTTTTTTATGATTAAGGTAAAGTAGTTCTATCCATGCGTTCATTTAATGTCACTATTGTGGCGCCACGCTTTATATATATTTTTCAAAAGAATTGTAAAAAATCGTTTGTGTGGTAAGTAAAGTGGTAAGTACAATAACATAAATTATTTTCTTAATGATACCACAGACTGGGAATGGAGCGAACACCCTCGAGATATTTAGTTATAATTTTAATTGTACGATATTAATTATATTGATGCTAAATTAACAAAATACCCACTTATTTTCTTACGTCTGTTCTTTTCAGGTCTGAAAGCAAACTATTTCAAATGGAAATTTTTGACGTTCAGTAAGTAATTTTGAATCCTATTTTGAATAAAAAAAATGAATTTGAATACCACACTGTTCCTTGGGGACACATAATCCTTCCCAATTTCTGTAAAAGCTATCAGCACATCGACAGCCTGGCTCACATTCTTTATCTCCCAACTCTGGAGGTTTCTTACACCTTATTAATGTTTCATTAACATCGCAGCGCTTTGGAGGACATTTTGATGGACAGAGATCGAAGACTTCATTCTTCTGACATGGTGCTTATAGGAAATAAAATTAAGAAAATAAACAAAATTAAAAAAATATTATGAACGCAATCAACCAGTTCTTGCTTACGAAGTTCAGTTAGTTACTATTGAAAAGTAAGAGAGTCCCAACAAAATAATTTTCAATAAATTTATTTGCTGGAGTGCATATAACAAACACATAAATTATATAACTGATACTGAAATATAGCTTTAAATATTATAACTTTTAAATATATTATAATTGTTAATTTTACAAGATATATAAATTAATATTTGGAGTATGTAGCAAATGAATTTTTGTATGCGATTCGACTTACTAGCTTTAATTACTAAAAATAATCCTATTTTGATAAATTAAGATACCAACACTGTGGTTTTGTTTTGAACTGAAAGGAGTTGTCTTAATTTAATATGAATATGATAATTCTAGTTTAAATGTAAGGCGTTACACTAAAATGCATTAGTTAAATTTAAAAGTTAAATTCATACAATTTTTACCATTGTTCTGAGGAACACTTTGGTTGACATAAACCTGAGATTCCGCAAGCAGTTTTGAGCTAGAAGCAGAAGTCGAAGCTGACGCATATGAAGCAGCTAAATCAGCACCTACAATACAAATGTATTTCTATATCGACCGCACAGGAAGTTATAAAGTGAATTTTGCAGTTGTACTTCTTTAGGCGCGTTATGAAAAAATGATGAGAGTGAAATTTTAAGATGCGCGCGCATCACTGTAACACACAAAAAGTAACAGGTTGAAGTTGGTTCCTATAATTTTCTGACGTTTGCGTCATTCGTTGTTTTCTTTTTTTGGTTTCTTCGTCCATTATTAGGACAGGCAAAGGGTTCAAGCCAATACAGCCGTGTTCATTATTTTATAATTAATTGTCAAAGCCATCTTTGCAAGATTTTTATAGAGAATAGCACGAGGAATAAATAATTTTAATGATTTTTGCTTCGTTAGGCCCAAGAAGTATAACTTCTTGCGTGCATACATAAGTACACACACACTTTTTTTATATATCAATACACACGTGTTAATTCAGGAAAAAATAATGCCATAAAGGCAACACAACAAGACGTGACTAACATTACAACCAATATAATAAACTACCAGTCTATTAACAAGTTCCACTATTAAACGTTACTTCATTTATAACCTTAACTTGTTTATTCAACGATAATATTAAAGTATAATACTAATAGCATAATATAAAATAAAAAAAACCTTTGGATTACTTACAAAATATCTTAAAATACAATTTTTTATTGCTGATGCTAGTTGGTGTTAAAACTTAAAAAAAAATAGTGGGTTAGTTTATAAATTTTCTTCGCAGGGGAAGGCCTCTTCCAAACAAATCCAATTCTATCTGTATTGAGCTTCTTACATATCACTTGCCTGGTGACTTTAGTTATTTTGTTATTCATTGGGGCCTTCCTCTCGATGGTCTGCCTTTGGGTATGATCTACGATTAAATGAAATGAAATATATCTTTATTGCACACCACAATATAATTAAATATAACATAAATCAAAAGTACATGTCAAGCAGTCGGCGGCCTTATCGCTAAAAAGCTATTTATTCCAGGAAACCTGTACTGGCTTAATTGAAATAATTTTAGATGATAAGACAACAGTAAGTGGTACATATCATTTATACAAAAACATACAGTAAATAATAACAAGAAAAGAAGTAATGAATTCGTCACAGTGATAATTAATTATAACTCCGGAGCATTGTTTTGAAAGATTTAAGAGTTTTAGCCTTTCTGATTTCAGTGGGAAGAGAGATTATAGGCAGACCGAATATTTAATTGGTACCAGCTTAATGCTGAAAATTTTCCCTTGAGATATATAGGAGTTAAATATGACACGATAGAGAAATATGGATATATTCTCATCCATTTCAGTATTCAGACATCTGGTCATAATTACATAAAAGGAAATCCATCTTTTAGTCATAGTGTTAATAAAAATTGCAAAAAGAATAGGGGACATTACACCACCTTGGAATGCTAACGGAAAGATTAGACCAGTCCCGGGTGTTGTCATCAATTAAGTCCTTTGTTGGCGTCCGCATAAACAGTTCGAAACCACTCAATCATTGTTGGAAATACTTTAAAGGAACTCGACAGGCTAATCAATACTTGAAAGTCAACTGTGCATAATGCATTACTGTTGTCTTATTAAACCTACCTCACTTTAGTGGACAAATAAACGCATACCTTCTATGATCTTATTACTCCCAAAATTAGTTTCCACTACTGTATCACTACCAGCATTGAAAAATTAAGAAAAAAAAGCGACCGTGCAGCAAGATTTCGTTGGATAATTCATTGTCCACGCACTAGCGAATTTCGCTAGTATCGCTTATCCTATTCATGATTCAAAGAATTTTTTGCTCATAACATACGGAGAGTAATTGAATATTGGCGAATTAAAGAAAAGAAACGTAGCGTGGCATTTTGCAAGAGATTTCGTGACTTATATTATATGCATAGCCTGTAAGACGAGTAAATCGAAGCATATACAGATATCCGCATGTACAAACCTCTATAGCATCCTATGCATAAATCCTAGAAGTAAAATATAATTTCCCCCTCCAATACCTCATACTATAGGGGGTGCATTTCTGGTAGAGAAGTAATTATACAGATGAGTTATAACTCTATCAAACTATAATTTATCGTAAATTTTTGGGTTTCGTAGTCAAAATGACATCTTGACAGTATCACCATTTCCACTTTTCTTACTGTTTATCTGCTCGTCCTAAAATTTTTCGTAAGAAATACTAGTGCGTTCAAAGCAAAATTTCACCACTTACCTACTCTAGATTTTCAATCAATTTATTTTACAGTATTTTGAATATTGATATTTTTATAATATTACTCAGACCGAATATATATTATTATGACAGTATTAAGTTTTGTTAACGAGTAATAGGACTTAGAAGTACCTATTCATTTAACCGGCAAGAATTCTCTATTTCAAAGGTACTATTCAATTCTAAAATTATTACGTTATACTTAATACTTCAGCGGAATTATCAGTTTTTGAAATGAAATTTTCGTATGGATAGAGTATGGGGATGATCCATGACAATTTTCATATTAGGCATGAAAATCGTTTAGAAACCAGACAGGTTAAAGTACCGAAGCGCGCTTTTAACTCTTCAATTAGACTTAATACAGTTAAGATATTTTATATTTAGCCTTATAAAAATAAAAAAATAAATAAAATAAAAAAGCCTTTATTACTGCTTTTCCTTACATTTAGTATATAAATGTCTACTAACTAAACACTTGATTGATTTAATCTATTCTATTATTTGAACTATCGGCAACTGGATGTTTGTGTAGGACAGCTTGTCTATCGACAAAGGCCTCCTCTAAAGATTTCCACGTATTCCTGTCAAACGCTAAACGGGTCCATACCGGACCAGCCACTTTCTTGAGGTCATCTTCACATTTTTTGCTTTGTCTGCCTCTATTTCTTTTGCCATCTCGTGGGTACCATTCTGTTATTAACTTAGTCCATTTTTCTTTAGTGTCTCATAACAATATGTCCCGTCCAACGCCATTTAAGCTGTCTTTATGCAGTGTGTGCATTTTTGAATTTTGTTTTCGTTTTTATTTCTTGTAATTTTACTTTATCATTTCTTTTTATACCTAAAATACTCATTTCTATTCTATTTTGGCAAACTTTTAATTTATTTTCTTGTAATAATAGCATGGCATAATGCACCTTTCATATACTTTCTTTATTTCTTTCATTGGCATTTCTTTATTCTTCATTACTTCTCTAAGAGACCAAAGCCTTTTCCAAGTATTACTTATTCTTCTTACTATTTCTTTATTCATGCCATTATCTGAAGATATAAGTTGGCCCAAATAAGTATATTCATTTACATATTCTAGTTGTTCGTTATTTACTGTTATTTGTTCATTGGTTACTGCTTGTTGGGAATTAGTTATAATTTTGGTCTTAGTTGATTGATTGATTGATTGATTCATTGTCTGACCGGCCTCGGCATCGGATAGCTGCTGCAACATTAGTCCCAGAGTTCCTGCGTCCTCTGAGAACAAAATCAAATCGTCGGCGAAACGTAGATGGTTGAGGTTTTCTCCATTTATATTGAGCCCATTTTTGGTCCAACTTAAATTCCTGAAGATCATCTCTAGTACTGCTGAAAATAATTTAGGTGATATAGGATCTCCTTGGCGTGTACAGCTCTTTTAATAGAGAATTCGTTACCCCTAGATTCCAGTTTTATTTGTTCTGTACTCGCTTTAATTACGTTTTTAATTAATCGTATGTATTTTGCTTCGACCCGTTGTTTTTTTAGAGCGTATATATAAATGTTCCAATGTATCAAACGCTTTGTTAAAGTCAACGAACCCTATGTAATATGTTTTAATATATTCTTTATACTTCTGTATAATTTATCTTAGAGTGTGTATATGGTCAATAATTGAAAATTTGCTTCGGAAACCAGCTTATTCCTTAGGTTGGTTTTCCTAACTAAAATTTTAACCAAGTACCTACAACTTTTTAATTTTTGGTTCACGTTGAATGTCCAATATGTTAAACTTTTTATTGCTTTTTTATTTTGACTTACTGGTGAAACTTGTTTAACGATTACCAGCTGTTGTTGCAATTTGTGGACTGTACATTATTATAGTATGTTGGTAATTCTGTTTAATATGATTTTTTAAAGTACTTTATAAATATTGGAGATTAAACTGATCGTCCTGTAGTTTATTTTATCGCCCTTATTTCCTTTTTATGCAGCAGTATGGTTGACGATTTCGTCCAGTCTTCCGGGATGATTTCCTTTTCCAGGATTTCATTGATCAGATCTGTAAGTATTGGTGCTACCACTGGTAACGTAGTGTATAGAAGTTCATTTGTGACTAAATTGGATCCGGGTGATTTATCTAGCTTTTGTGTTTCGATAGATTTTTATTGTTTCTTCCTTTAGAATTGGTTTAATCTCCTCTTCATTTTCCGAATAAATTTCCTCAATTTCTTGTTTTCCATTATGACTTTGGTATAAAGTTTGATAGTATTCCGTAGCGATTTCTAGTATTTCTGGTCTTATACTGGTCTTTCCATTACCTTTATTTTCCATGTTTGGTATCCAGTCTATTTTGATAATTCATTTCTTTTAAAGTCTTCTTTATTCTTCCAGTTTCTTCGATATGATTTCTTAATATTGTTAACTTTTTGTTTTTCGTTCTTTTCTGAGTCGTTTGCTTATCTTTTTGCTTATTTCTGTCTATTATTTTCATTGTATTTTCCTTGTTTTATAAGTTCTATCCGGTCTTGTAATAATTGCTTACTTTTTAATGTTATTGCTGTCTTACTAATCATATTAACTTTATCACTTTCTGTTTTTAAATGTTTAAGCAATCTATTGTATTTATCTTGCGTGGATATACATTCTTTTCCTCCATCTTGCAAGGTTGTTCAGAAGTAAATCAGTATTACCGGTGCATTCAATGGTTTTCATACTGTTGTGAAATAGTCGTGCTGTTTTGATGTGTCCCTGATAGTTTAGCCCTCACCATTCTATTATCTGAGTTAAAATTAAAGTCGTTTAAAACAGCAATATCTTTAATTTTTTTTATATTGTTAGGCATATTGAAGTCGATCTCGTTCTTATGCTGGCCACTAGAAGATATCCATATCCATTTCTTTGATGGTTTCTTTCCGTGAAAACCGTTTAGGATGCTTAATTTATTTTCTATAGCAAAGGATACTAGTCGTGAGCCGTTTTTACTTCTATTGCTATATCCATACTTCCCTATGATATTTTCTTCTCCAATTTTTTATTTGCCAATCTTTCCATTAAAGTCGCCCATATCTATTATGTTTTTGGATGCTTTTGAAATAGTGGATTGTAAATCTACTTAAAAATTTTCGATTTTTACTATGTCTTCTTTTGTATTTGATTCGGTAGGCGAATACGCCTGTATTATTGACCATACTTGATCTTCCTCACCATCTACAGGCAATTGAATTTTGAGAAGGGCCTTTTATGCAGGTATAAATTAAAAATATATAACCAAAATTTTAATCAAGTACCTTTTCATTTTCACTTCACGTAGTATGCCCAATATGTTAAACTTTTTTATTGCTTGTTTATTTTGACTTTCTGGTGAAACTGGTTTAAGGATTACCAGTTGTTGGTGCAATTTGTGGACTGTTAATTATGGTATAAAGTTAAGGCGTGAATAAGAGGACTGAAAAAGGGAACAAGGGCACTTACCTGGAATATCATAAGGGTTGCTGATGGTATGCTCATGCGCAGATAAATCCTTCATACTACACTATAGGTATCTGTTTTAGCATGCGCTTGCGAGGAAGTGAGGGAAAATTAATAATGGATAATGAATATTAGTTAATTGGCGCGAACACTTACTATCATGTATAATTTTGTCATAAATGAAAAAGCACAGTTGAAGGATGCAAAATGTGTTTTTTTATATATAAAAATAAAAACAATGGTTTTTGCGCAACATTTAATATTAAAGAAAGCATTTTATATTATTACAACAGAAACATTGAACATCTATAATTTTCTGATCAATAATAATAATAATAATAATTATTATTATTATTTATTTGCATAATGTGTGTATAAAAGTTAACAAAAAAATACTATACGAATCAACACATTAGCTAAAAAGGGCATGCAATTACATCAGTTCCATTCCCATTAATTATATAATAATAAAATTTTAACATTATTAGTACATACATATTTCATTGTTATTATTATTTTATATCAACACAAACGATATTGTCGGTAGATATTATTATATTCGGTGTCCATTTAGATTAAGTTGTTTTACACTTTTTCAAGCGATTTGAAGATTGGTTTTATAACGTCTATTCTGTAACATAAAAGAAAGTTAAAGAATTAAAAAATTATAATTATAGTGTATTAGAACTCGAAATTTAAGCAGAAAATATAATGTTAATTAATATTGCAGAGGGGTCAGAAATAGACAATTATAAGACAAGGGAAATCTCCGTAACTCCCGCGCCTATCAACAATTTTACAGCTTTATTGATAGAAATTGAAATAGACATATATTTGTTTGCCATAGGGAGTGACAATAACATAACATAACATATTATAACAATACTTTGTAAACGTCATGAAGCTACATCAGTTCGTAAAGGGGCTTTGACATGGGGATTAGAACTGCTATGAAACTCCCAGCCCATGTTTTAAATCATAATACAACTTAGCCTAACAACCTTGCCTGAATATAATATGCTAAATTAAATTTGTAACCAAAATTTATAAACGATGCGGGACTCGAACCCGCGAAATCTCAGGTTTCATCCGAGCGCTCTTCTACTGAGCTAACCGTTCGAGTGACATCGTTTACTAGTAAGTCTTGGTCCATCTAAAGAATCTACGATACAGTTGCTAACCTACTCAGCCTCAAGAATTGCATATTTAGGATGAGACGTCTTTCAAATCTAAACAATTTGTTTTTATAAAGTGATATCCCTCACTTTTGGGATATTAAATTAAATTTGTAACCAAAATTTATAAACGATGCGGGACTCGAACCAGCAATCTCTCGGTTTGTTCTTTTGGTTATTTTATGGATTCATATAATAATATACCTAAACATATCTTGACTTGCACTAAATAATTAATAAAGTTTTATAGTGAATAAAGCATTTTTTTTATATTAAAGAAATATAGAATCATATTAGAATTGTGCTAATTATTAGTAGTAATACCTTATACGTAAGTATCCATCCCTAAAGAAAACCCAAGCAGTGGTTTGATTATCTTTATGACCCCACTCCATTTTAACATCACAAGAATCTTAAATACAGATTGGCGGAATTATGAGCAAACACAATAAATTGATGATAAGATGATGATGACTTGTTTTTGTTTTATGAAAATGTGTTAAAAAATTTGATACAGCGTAACGTACCCAAAATACCTCAAACAAACCAACTGTAAAATTCAATCTCTGTTAGACCGGATTGAAATTGCAAGTAAAAAAACTTAACGCAAGAAAATTGTCGGGGTGAATGCTTATTTCAGTAGATGTATATAATAACAAAACAAAACTAATACTTACTAGCATGAAGAGTTTTCTGGTTGAACAATCTCTCCAATTACTTCATTATAAACGAAATGAGGTTTACAATCGCAACCGAATAAAACACAGATATGAGGATATATCGTGATGTAATTAGAGCACGTTGTACAGAAAGTCCCACATCCAGATGTTGGTGTAACGACCCCTCCACATGACGCTGAAATATATTATGTTATTTATTTGTAAATGATATAATTTGGAGACTAAATTGGACAAGCATATTCCAGAATACACCTGACACACGTATAGTAGATAAATTTAATAGGTTCTATACCAGAAAATGGCTTGCACGTGCGCAAGGCAAAGCCGAGATTTCTTACGCTTTTATTTTCTGTGTAGTCAATATGGTCACAGAGTAACATTTTGTGATCAAATTACGTTTCAAAATAAGTTTGGATTTCTGTAAAAGAGTGCCATTTAAGGTGTAGTTGTATTCAAAGGGCTTTGATTTACGCGTATAACTGATTTGCACGCATTGGAGTATGTTGACGGTAATATTGTTTCTTTTATAATATTCAAAAAAACTGTCGAGATCCTTTTACATCAACTGATAATCATTTATAGATTTTATACTTACGATAGATCTTTATATAGCAGGAACCGACATTATAAGGATATGAATCATAAAACAAAGGCCCTAAATGCGAACCCTGTGGTACGCCGCAGGTAATATCAACAAGATCAGATGTGTAACCACCAATCACAACCGCTTGAAATCTATTAGAAAGCTACGACTGTACCCAACGAAGTACATCTCCATGAATTCCAAGGAGCTGTAGTTTGTGGAGAAGGATGACGTTATACACAAGATCGAAAGCTTTTTCAAAATCAGAATAGATCACACCAACCTGACCAGATCGCTAAATTTTAAAAAGTACATAGTCGGAGAAGCACGCCAAGTTCGTTGAAATCGATCGCCTCCTCAGAAAACCGTGCTGTTCATGAGGAATTGCTTTAGCAATTATATGATAAATTAAATTGTATATGATAAATTCGAGTAACTTAGCTACGATAGCATTGAGATACCCCTATTCTTCTCAATCATTGTCCTGCTACCTTTATTGTCAACGGGCACGATGTACGCTGTTTTTGATCTGTGTGGAAAGATATCTTCACTTAGAGAGCGATTGAATATGATTTTTAAGGGCAGGTCAAGCTTTCTGCACACAAGCGCCAAAATGTGGAAGCAATACCATCACAACCAGCGCCTTTCCTAGTGTTAAGTTTTTTTTTATTGGGGGCATTTGTGCGTACGCAAGAGTATGCGTCAAGCCCATAGAGACGTTTTCTGGAAACTGATCCGTCTTATAAAATTAAAACCGTCGCAAATCGTACTAATAATATATAAAAAATCTAATCAATTACTTCGCAACTAATTTAATAGGCAATATCTCGAGATTTCGAGACCAAGTATTCCAATACTAGGCAAGTCTGTAAGGAAAGTGTTGTCGAAGAGTGGTGAAACTTAAGTCTTCTGGGTGTTAAAGAGAGGACTCGATAGAAGACACAAGTTTCTCCCGGTACTGGTCGGCAATTTCCCGAGAGAGACCTGTTAACAGTGACAGGTGGATAGGGTGAAGATGTCTATTAAACGCAATGTCTCCCTAGCGTATATGGATCTCGTCGAGATCGCCGGAATTGGTTGGATGAGGGCAAGGCAAGACCGATTGCTGTGGCAATCTTAGGGGGAGGCCTTTGTCCAGCAGTGGATGTCTCCCGACTAAAACAATGTTGATGAATAATGTATAATTTCAATGTGAACGAAGAGATAGAGTAAGAAATAACATGCAATAATTGCTGTGAGCATGAAAATAACATTTGAAAGAAGAACTTAATATACCGATGTGATACGCACGAATTGGCATATTATGTTCCACTCCATAAAAAAAAAGATAACGTAAAGGACCAAATTAAATAAGATTTTTATAATTGAATAAAAAAAACTTACGGCATTCTTTTATTGGTATACAAAGTCCATATTCATTTAAAACATATCCGTCGATGCATACACAACCAGGTGGACCAGAATTGTCATAAGTTTTAGAATGATGGTAGCAATCCAAAGGATAACCCAAATCGCTGCATTTTCTTGGTTTGCACTCCTCGTTTATATTTTTAACATACTTTTCATTGGCTTTACATTTCGCTGCAATAATATTTATTAAATCAATTGAATAAGGTTTATCGTTAAATAAGGTTTATCGTTTACAGCACAATAACTTGCATTTAAAATATATCTTTGATTGAAATTCAATTAATCTGTTCCGATGAATTACTTGTACGGATATTTCCTTGGTATAGCTTCGAAACGTCGTTTTATTGTGTATTTTGTACCGTGTTTGCGGTGTCTACACTTGCATCGCACGACATGCCATTAACTGAAATATCATCCTCACCACCTAGATGTGTGGCCTTTGTCTACGAGCTTAGTCACGTTTTCATTTCTTAATTTAGCATCATGTAAGGTTTTGCGTCTGACGATAGAGCACGGCAATACTTCAAGCCAACCCACATTCTAACGCTCTACAAAGCGCAGGTCATCTCTGGTCTGGCGCACCACAGTTTCAGCTCGATCTATTTGACCGCGTGCAACGCAGAGCAGCTTGAATTGTCGGGGATCCAGTGCTCTGTGAGTGGTTGGATCACTTGGCGTTGCGTAGAAACGTCGCTTCATTGTGTGTCTTCTATCGCATTTTTCACGGGGAGTGTTCCGAAGAGCTGTTTAACTTGATTCCTGCCACCGAATTCCACCTTTGCACAACACGCCACAAGTTACGATATCATCCCCAGCATCTATGTGGCGGTCCTCCACAGTGCGGTTTTCAAGGAGCTTTCTTCCTCTTACTACGAAGCTGTGGAATGAGCTTCCTTGTGCGATGTTTCCGGGACGATACGACATGGGTACCTCCAAAAAAAGCGCGTACACCAAGTAAGGGCCGGCAACGCTCTTGTGATTCCTCTGGTGTTGCAAGAGATCACTTAACACCAGGTGACCCGAACGCTCGTTTGTCCTCCTATTCCATAAAAAAAAGACAATAATCTAATACTTACAACAGTTTTCAGGTAGAACACACTTTTTAAGAATTTCATCATATACGTTGTTAGGCTTACACTCACAACCGTTCAGTTCACAAACTTCTGCACAAGCAACACCGTGTTGTTGGTAATTAGCACATGTTGTACAAAACGTTCCACAGCCAGCTGTTGCGTTAAAATCTCCACCACATGAAGCTGAAAATTCATTAGAATATATTTTTTCATTGTTACCAGAGGTGTAGCAGATGTACGATATTAAAAACTATAAATAAAATATTTTATAAGTATAAAAAATTACAAAAAAAACTCGAGTATACTACCATTCAAATGCGTAGGCCAATAAATTATAAAATGTTTCGATTAACTTAAAAATACTTACGGCATTCTTCTATTGGTATACAAAGTCCATATTCATTTAAAACATATCCGTCGATGCATACACAACCAGGTGGACCAGAATTGTCATAAGTTTTAGAATGATGGTAGCAATCCAAAGGATAACCCAAATCGCTGCATTTTCTTGGTTTGCACTCCTCGTTTATATTTTTAACATACTTTTCATTGGCTTTACATTTCGCTGCAATAATATTTATTAAATTAATTGAATAAGGTTTATCGTTAAATAAGGTTTATCGTTTACAGCACAATAACTTGCATTAAAAATATATCTTTGATTGAAATTCAATTAATCTGTTCCGATGAATTACTTGTACGGATATTTCCTTGGTATAGCTTCGAAACGTCGTTTTATTGTGTATTTTGTACCGTGTTTGCGGTGTCTACACTTGCATCGCACGACATGCCATTAACTGAAATATCATCCTCACCACCTAGATGTGTGGCCTTTGTCTACGAGCTTAGTCACGTTTTCATTTCTTAATTTAGCATCATGTAAGGTTTTGCGTCTGACGATAGAGCACGGCAATACTTCAAGCCAGCCCACATTCTAACGCTCTACAAAGCGCAGGTCATCTCTGGTCTGGCGCACCACAGTTTCAGCTCGATCTATTTGACCGCGTGCAACGCAGAGCAGCTTGAATTGTCGGGGATCCAGTGCTCTGTGAGTGGCTGGATCACTTGGCGTTGCGTAGAAACGTCGCTTCATTGTGTGTCTTCTATCGCATTTTTCACGGGGAGTGTTCCGAAGAGCTGTTTAACTTGATTCCTGCCACCGAATTCCACCTTTGCACAACACGCCACAAGTTACGATATCATCCCCAGCATCTGTGTGGCGGTCCTCCACAGTGCGGTTTTCAAGGAGCTTTCTTCCTCTTACTACGAAGCTGTGGAATGAGCTTCCTTGTGCGATGTTTCCGGGACGATACGACATGGGTACCTCCAAAAAAAGCGCGTACACCAAGTAAGGGCCGGCAACGCTCTTGTGATTCCTCTGGTGTTGCAAGAGATCACTTAACACCAGGTGACCCGAACGCTCGTTTGTCCTCCTATTCCATAAAAAAAAAGACAATAATCTAATACTTACAACAGTTTTCAGGTAGAACACACTTTTTAAGAATTTCATCATATACGTTGTTAGGCTTACACTCACAACCGTTCAGTTCACAAACTTGTGCACAAGCAACACCGTGTTGTTGGTAATTAGCACATGTTGTACAAAACGTTCCACAGCCAGCTGTTGCATTAAAATCTCCGCCACATGAAGCTGAAAATTCGTTAGAATATATTTATCATTGTTACCAGAGGAGTAACAGATGCACGATAATAAAAATTATAAATAAAATATTTTATAAGTATAAAAAAATTACAAAAAAACTCGAGTACTACCATCCAAATGTGTAGGCCAATATATTATAAAATGTTTCGATTAATTTAAAAATACTTACGGCATTCTTCTATTGGTATACACATTCCATATTCATTTAATACATATCCGTCAATGCATACACAACCAGGTGGACCAGAATTGTCATAAGTTGTAGAATGATAGTAACAATCCAAAGGATAACCCAATTCACTGCATTTTCTTGGTTTGCACTCCTCGTTTATATTTTTCACATACTTTTCATTTGCTTTACATTCCGCTGCAAGAATATTTGCCAAATTTATAATATAAGTAAGAAAAAAAAAGATGTTGTCATTCACAACAAATAATTCACAATAAGTGTATCTCAGATTCAAAGACAATAAATAGATTTTTTCCCTGAATTAATTAATATAAATAGACAATATAGAACATTTTCGCCCAATAAAGCTTTCCTATTGTGTGTTTTATAGAATGAGTGCTCATCATAATGTTTACCACTAACCAATAGGTTAAAACATAATTTTATTCAATGTGGAAAGGCTTACTCACGTGGACATTGGCTAATTGGTATGCATTCATGATCAACATTTCTCGCATAACCATATTCACAATAGCATTTTTCGTTGCATTTGATATTTACGATGGGACAGTGTGTTTGGTTTTGTTGACTTAAGTTATAACATTCATTGTCACATGCTCCACCGCAAGAGTAATATTCATGGGGTCCTGTACATTTCACTGAAATAAATCATTTTTACTTTAAATTACTAAATCACATTCTAACAAAGCGCTCCGGTTAACCTTGAAGAGGAGGCCCCAAAATTCCGCCGTCATGTTGAAAGGTGCCGTGCAGTGGTTAAAAGATTTAACGGAGTTACTACATATACGTTCAATCAATTCGACATTCAATCTTAAAGCGCCCTGACAGCAATAGAAGTGCGATTTGATTATTGTTGTATAATATTACGCTATAGTTTGATTTTGTCTATATTTTGTGACATCTTATAACTCAGTCCATTTTTCACAATCACGGCTGATGATTGTTAATATCAGTTGTGTCATCGTACTTGTAGCTTTACTAAAAATTATAGCCCATTATATACTAATGTTGTTTATAAAATAATAATAATAAATAGATGTTATCGCCAAATTTCACCAGGTAAACTATGATTTAATCATCATATTGAATTTCCCACGGACTAAATTGAGGCTTAAATTATTAAAAATATATTGAAATAAAAATATACACATAGTCAACTTACAGCAATCTTCAGTAGATGTACACTCATTATTTAGATTTTTATAATAGCCATTCTCACATACGCAAGAAGGAGTGCATACTGCGTGTTTCGGGTTACAGGGTGCGTATTTCGACCAGATACTAGAACATATTTGAGGCGGGCATGTTTGTGGACATTCGTCAAAAACTTCATGTTTACCTGAACATTTGTCTGAAATAATAATAAAAAATTATTTACCACAAAGCCCAAAATAAACTGAAAGGAAGAAAACAAACTTTTCTGTTGAAATGCCTTCTAATTTATCCAATATCCAGGTGTCATAATCTTGAGCGATAGTGCAGTGACTAACTGGTAGTCAGAGTCAAAAATGGTTTGATGAAACTGGGTGTTATGAAGAGCTGAGTAATATTTCACGTAGCTTCAAAGACTAGTAGCGCTTTATATGGAATTACAATACACGTGGAATTCTTCCTCTCATAGTTGGGGTGATAAAGTAGCAGTTTCAGGTCAAATCATTTGTGCGAGACCAACGCAGAGCTGCTTGACAAATTGTCAAGGAGTCTAAACCCCGTGTTCTATTTGCATTGTCATCACGTCTCCCCATTTTGTGTCTTTATGTGTATATTTGCGACATCAGTATTCTACAATAGAGGAACACGCCTTAAACTGATATAGCCCTTGCACAATCTGGATGTGTTCGTCAATAGTGTTATCACATTGATGCCCTTAAAAATGTACCTTGTAAAAATACTAACATATATATATTGACATTATCGTTGATATAATATATGTAGTCTAGTGATCTCGTTTTGTCAATGATTTCGAATTTATGAAATCTTGCTTTTTTTTCTGGCTAGTTTGGTTTATTTTTTAGTTTGAATGACTGCAAATAACCAAACGTTTCGGACTTCATCAGAGCTGAAGACTGGCTGCCATTTAGTCACGATCTTAATCCGCTAGATGATGATTTATGGTCAGTTAATTAACGTACTTAACGTATTTTACGTAAAATCGCCATGATAATTTGGAGTCCCTTAAACGATCCGTACGATTGGCAGTAAACAATTTTCCCATGGAAAGAGAGTATGCTTCTAATGATAACTGGCCTAAATGTTACATGGACTGCATTGCAGCAAATGAAGATGACTTCGAAGAAGCTTTTTGTATTTTAAATTGTCATATGTTTATGTTTTAAACTAACACACTGTAAAAGTAATAAATGTTATTTGCAATACAAATTTTATTTCTTTGTGTCAGTATTTATGGCAAGACTTGGTATATCTTTGATTGAAATTCAATTAATCTGTTCCGATGAATTACTTGTATGGATATTTCCTTGGTATAGCTTCGAAACGTCGCTTTATTGTGTATTTTGTACCGTGTTTGGGGTGTCTACACTTGCATCGCACGACATGCCATAAACTGAAATATAATTCTCACCATCTAGATGTGTGGCCTTTGTCTACAAGCATAGTCACGTTTTCATTTCTTAATTTAGCATCATGTAAGGTTTTACATCTGACAATAGAGCACGGCAATACTTCAAGCCAGCCCACATTCTAACGCTCTACAAAGCGCAGGTCCGGCCACACATCGAGTATTCTAGCTGTCATCTCTGGTCTGGCGCACCCCAGTTTCAGCTCGATCTATTTGACCGCGTGCATCGCAGAGCAGCTCGAATTGTCAGGGATCCAGTGCTCTGTGAGCGGCTGGATCACTTGACGTTGCGTAGAGACGTCGCTTCATTGTCTGTCTTCTATCGCATTTTTCACGGGGAGTGTTCCGAAGAGCTGTTTAACTTGATTCCTGCCACCGAATTCCACCTTCGCACAACACGCCACAAGTTAGGATATCATCCCCACCATCTGGATGTGTGGCGGTCCTCCACAGTGCGGTTTTCAAGGAGCTTTCTTCCTCTTACTACGAAGCTGTGGAAGGAGCTTCCTTGTGTGATGTTTCCGGGACGATACGACATGGGTACCTCCAAAAAAAGCGCGTACACCAAGTAAGGGCCGCCAACGCTCTTGTGATTCCTCTGGTGTTGCAAGAGAGCACTTAACACCAGGTGACCCGAACGCTCGGTTGTCCTCCTATTCCATAAAAAAAAGACAATAATCTAATACTTACAACAGTTTTCAGGTAGAACACACTTTTTAAGAATTTCATCATATACGTTGTTAGGCTTACACTCACAACCGTTCAGTTCACAAACTTGTGCACAAGCAACACCGTGTTGTTGGTAATTAGCACATGTTGTACAAAACGTTCCACAGCCAGCTGTTGCGTTAAAATCTCCACCACATGAAGCTGAAAATTCATTAGAATAAATTTTTTCATTGTTACCAGAGGTATAGCAGATGTACGATATTAAAAACTATAAATAAAATATTTTATAAGTATAAAAAATTACAAAAAAATACATAAAAACTCGAGTATACTACCATTCAAATGCGTAGGCCAATAAATTATAAAATGTTTCGATTAACTTAAAAATACTTACGGCATTCTTCTATTGGTATACACATTCCATATTCATTTAATACATATCCGTCAATGCATACACAACCAGGTGGACCAGAATTGTCATAGGTTGTAGAATGATGGTAACAATCCAAAGGATAACCCAATTCACTGCATTTTCTTGGTTTGCACTCCTCGTTTATATTTTTCACATACTTTTCATTTGCTTTACATTCCGCTGCAAGAATATTTGCCTAATTTATAATATTAGTAAGAAAAAAAAAGATGTTGTCATTCACAATAAGTAATTCACAATAAGTGTGTCTCAGATTCAAAAACAATAAATAGATCTTTTCCCTGAATTAATTAATATAAATAGACAATATAGAACATTTTCCCATTAAAGCTTTCCTATTGTGTGTTTTATAGAATGAGTGCTCATCATAATGTTTACCACTAACCAATAGGTTAAAACATAATTTTATTCAATGTAGAAAGGTTTACTCACGTGGACATTGGCTAATTGGTATGCATTCATGATCAACATTTCTCGCATAACCGTATTCACAATAGCATTTTTCGTTGCATTTGATATTTACGATAGGACTTTCTAGGATATTCTAAAGTCAGTCTGCTCTGTGGGTGTTTCGTTCAGAAGGGCTGCCAACTATAGTGAAGAGATTTTGAAGCGTGGGGTAATTTTGGTAGACTCGTTTTACAGAAGGAAAAGTCATTTACGCAACAATTGCTTAAGAGAATTGAAAAGCAGTAAATGCAGAGTCGTATACTAAGAATTATTTGCCACTTGTCTATGAAAGTGTCGGGAGAAACGACCTCGCAGTAGGATCCTTTTTAATCATTAGAACTCTCTTCATGCACTGACAGGCAAACGATCGACTATCGACCGAACAATCGACGTTATAATAAGTGTTCGTACTGGTTCATCCGCCGTATACCCGCGACCTTGAATCTCGCAAATTTATTTACTCCCGAAAATAAAAGGTTGCCGAAACAGCAATTGCCGTCGAAAATACGAGTGGGCAATACGCTTTTCTCAGTGGTTATATCGGAAGCAGCAATGCTATGACGTTAATGGACACTATTTTGACAATATAATATAATAAAACTTGCTAGTTTAATCAGTTATTAATTTGCTGATATCTTTCAGTTTGACCCTTGTATCTAATTTATATTTGACATAATTAAAAAAATGTCTCTTTTGAAAATGTGTATAAAAAGTGCTATCTCTTACTTATACGATAGCATTTGTGTTCGAGTCCGGATAGCACTTGGCCAGTTTTGTTGCTAATTCGGACATCTGAAGCCTGCAATTTGATCCAATTGAAGTGGTCTGTTTCATTTAGTTGTAAAGAGGAGATAGGACCAAAATAAACTATATTTTTGTAATTGAATAAAAAAACTTACGGCATTCTTCTATTGGTATACACATTCCATATTCATTTAATACATATCCGTCAATGCATACACAACCAGGTGGACCAGAATTGTCATAAGTTTTAGAATGATGGTAACAATCTAAAGGATAACCCAATTCACTGCATTTTCTTGGTTTGCACTCCTCGTTTATATTTTTAACATACTTTTCATTTGCTTTACATTTCGCTGCAATAATATATATTAAATCAATTGGGCGAATAACGCTTATCCTTCACAGCACAATAATTTGCACTCAATTTATATCTTTGATTAAAATTCAGTTAATCTGTTTCTATGAATTAGTTTTACAGATGTTTCCTTGGTATAGCTTCGAGACGTGGCTTTATTGTGTATTGTACCTTGCTTGGGGTACTCTTACATCGCACGACACGCCATTAACTGAAATATCATCCTCACCATCTAGATGTGTGGCGTTTGTCTACGAGCTTAGTCACGTTTTCATTTCTTAATTTAGCATCAAATAAGGTTTTGCGTCTGACAAAAATCTAATACTTACAACAGTTTTCAGGTAGAACACACTTTCTAAGAATTTCATCATATACGTTATTAGGCTTACAATCACAACCGTTCAGTTCACAAATTAGTGGACAAGGAACACCATGTTGTTGGTAATTATCACATGTTGTACAAAACGTTCCACAGCCAGCTGTTGCGTTAAAATCTCCGCCACATGAAGCTGAAAATTCATCAGATTAAATTTTTTCGTTGTTACCAGAGGAGTAACAGATGTACGATAGAAAAAATTTTTAGATAAAACAATTTTGCATGAAAATCACAAAAGAAACTCTTTTATATAATATCTTTATGGAACTCACAAATTGACCTCAGTACCAGCCAAATATAATGTGTAGGCCAATAAATTATAAAAACTTTGCATAAACTTAAAAATACTTACGGCATTCTTCTATTGGTATACACATTCCATATTCATTTAATACATATCCGTCAATGCATACACAACCAGGTGGACCAGAATTGTCATTAGTTTCGAATTGTTCGTAACAATCCAAAGGATAACCCAATTCGCTGCATTTTCTTGGTTTGCACTCTTCGTTTATATTTTTAACATATTTTTCATTTGCTTTACATTTGACTGTAACATATTATCTTTTAATATTTGTAATATGGGAAGATGGTATTTCATGACGACCTGTAAAGCCGAGTGGTTAGCGCTCCTACCTACTAAGCTAGAGATTCCGGGTTCGAATCCCGGTAGGTGCAAGCATTTATATGATAAATATTGATGTTTGTTAGCGAGCCATGGGTGTTTATATGTATTTATGTATGTTTAAGTAAGTATATTGTTTAAATATATCCTTGTCTTGCAACCCATAACACAGGCTATATGGCTTTATTTGGGGCAAGATAATTTGTGTAAAAGTGGGTCAAGATTATTATATTATTATTATTATTACAAAATCAATGAGTGAGTTTATCCACTGCATTCATTTGACTCTTACGAAAGCTTCTATATCGAAGTAGTCAATTATTTTTAATCTATTCACATTAATATGATGTAGATCTAGATGATGTCACAGCATTACTTGATCTGCATATACTATTTATATTATAAATGTGAAAGTTTGTATGTCTGGATGTATGTTTGAACTTCTATAACGCAAAAACTACTGATTGGATTTTGCTGAAACCTTACAATAATATAGCTTACACACCAGAATAACACATAGGATATTTATTATTTACAAAACTATCGCGTGAATTATACTTTATATGGCAAAACAACGTTTGCCGGGTCAGCTAGTAACGAAATATATGAAATTTGCTAGTAACTACAGAAGATGATGCCGCTAAGATTTTACTTACGCCATAATTTGTTTTCAACAACAGTTTGTTTTTTTTGTCAACCTCTCTTAATAGAACTATCCGCGGCTTCTTTATATTAAATGAAATCTTAAGCTTATTTCTTATTATACGTATAGATAATGTAATAATCCTTACTGATATTCTGTTTAGGTTCGCACAACCCATTCTGGTTACGACAGAACTTTTCTTTACATTGACAGCTTGGACTGCAATCGCTGTCACCAAGCTTGGGTGGATCCGGACACGTTACACTCTCATCAACACCGCATTCTCTTTGTGAGCAGGGAGACGGACAGAAATCAAATACTTCGTTAACGCCGCACGGGGCTGAAATAAAATATTTAATGATGAATAAAATATTCAATATAAAAAACGGTTATAGATAACGGTACGTGTGATCAAACCACTGAAGAATATATATTTTAAAAAATTATTAAATTATTCTTAAAAAGTATGAAGTGACGAGACTTGTAAGACGTTTATCAGAGCGTAAGTGATAAATATCGACAACTCGATATGGGAATTGCGCACGTCACTTTCAAACATAAATATTAAGTATTATAATTGTAACTTACACCTGTAGAGAGACTGTGAGAACTGATAAATATGTAGAAAAATAGCGCCAAACTGTTGACTTCCTTTTTCAACAACGCACACACACTAAAACATGCGTCGTACAAATTGCAAGAATAAAACATGTCGAGCGCACTAAATTAATAAACCTGGCCTTTTGTCATACATTGCGTAACAGCAAGAGGAGAGTCTCTCCTCTCTAGATTGAGATCAAGACGTATAAATATACCATAAACTAGCTACAACAATTTACATTATTGCTTCACGACAGAAAAATTTGCCGCTGTGATATTTACTTACTCGGCATTTGTCATTTGGGTTCCGTAGGCAAAAGGCGAAAAACGGAACCCTTATAGATTCGTCATGTCTGTCTGTCAATCTTTTAAAATGAAAATAATACAATTTTTTTAATTTACTTACGTATTGGGCATTCTGTGATATGAACACAAAATCCTTGCTCGTTGCGGGCATGATTTTCTATACATTTGCACCCTGTTCTGCAAGCACCTTCTATCAGGTCAATACAAATTCCTCCTGTTCCTAATTGAGTACAATTGAATATTCCGCAACCTCCATTAGCACAACCATCAATAACTTCATTCGGTCCACACACAATGGGATGATGACCTAAAGTGTTAAAAAAAATTATGTACGCAAGATGTTTTAATAAATTCAAAAAATTCAATGAATTAATAACGAAGTCTTTTACTGTAGCAGCCGTTCCCAATATTCAGTCTATCTCTTACTTGAGATAACAATCGTAACTATCGTTGACTTTTCTGTCCCAATAAACTTATTGACGGTAACTCCCCTAATCCGTCTGTCAATGGGACGACGTATAGCTTACGAGCGATAGAAGTTTATATGGAAATTTCAATTCATGCGTCCCAATATAAGGCGATAAGAATGTCTTATCAGATATATTGGGACAGGTTCAGATTATTGACAGCTTATTACTGACAGTAGAAGGTAGTAGTATTTATTAATAGTATATTGGGAACGGCCGTTAATAAATAACATTAAAAACTTAGTAGTGGTAATATCATGTTGTGATCTTTGGTACTTTGATCTTTGGTTTGGTTTCCTTCCGTTTTTTTGTATATCCCTACTGGATAACCTGCATAACCATCCTTCTGTTGAACTCATAACTGTGTGCGTTAACTACTTAAAAGTCTACATTTGACCTCCATGATTTGAGAACACTCCCCTAATTAACATTGTAAGGCGAGACAGTACATGCGTATGGGTGGGGGCTCCTATTACCAGTTTCTTCCATCTGATTGTATAAAACTATGAGCGTATTCAATCACCGATATCCGATCGGCTGCGACGAGATATGAAGTCTCCTATACGGGGCGTGCTCAGAATTTTTTTTTTAGGATTAATATCGGCAGCCGGTTGTTATCACCACCACCACATTACACTGATATCCAGACAGTCACATATATGTCAGGCAGATCCTACGAGGCATCATGCTCACCATCTATCTGGAATCATCTATTGGCTACTTAGTTCCAGAACCGACCCAAACCAGGGACTTTCAAGGCACGAGCATACACCCATCGTAAATGAAAGCAACGCATCTCTTTACCAGGCACTCGCGTGTTTGCCTCCACAAATAATAATAAAAATATATTGTTAAGTTTTAGATGTAATCAAACGTCAAAACAGAATAGTAGATATTGAAACAAAGCATAACGAATGTATCGATTACGATGAGAAAATATACTTACCATATGGATGTTGATTTGCATGTGAAGAACTATGATTTTCTGCAGGAGCTCTTGAACCATAAGATGAAAATGACGACGGAGATGCAACAGAGATCGCTACATCCGCATCTGAAAGTAATGATAATAATAATAATATTGACATCGAAACCATAATATTAATTTATGTATCAAAATTTATACGTACAGCAACTTAGCAATATAGCCAAGAAGGCTACATATTCTAACGTGTTCAACATAACAAAAAATAAGTAGAACTGCGTTCATGTCATGTCTGACATTGAAATTTATAGAACTTTTGTAGGAGAATTAAGGTTAAAATGATAATTATAGAGTTCACTTGTATTGTCTAAATATTATTTGTCCACCTGTATTTTATTTTTATCTTGTTTTTCTTTATTGGAATGTTTATTTAATTTTAAATCCATTTGTTTATTAATTAAAAAATAATGATTCATAATTTCAACCGAAAGATTTATCCACAAAAATTTGTCCACTGCAAACACAAATACCTCCCCAAAAGATCGCCATGACGGTCTGTCCTACGCTGCCCTCATCCAACCTATTCCGAAAAAAAGAATAATTGTTAAATACAAACAAATGAAGATTTGATATAGGACGTGGTATTTGGCGATCATATATGAAGAAAAAAACATTGGCACCTTATGTTGTTACAGGTGGTAGGTCGAAATGTAGTACTGTCTCGTCTTATACCGACATATTTCGAGGCCAATTTGGTATAATTATCTTCCGAGAGACAACAAAAAAAAATCACTAGCTACATATGCCACGTATTAAATTTTCGAGTTCATTCATATTTATTTGACGTTTAATAAGCTCGACAACACTCATGTGATATCTTTGTTACAAGAGAATCATAGGTTTCGCGGTGGTCACACCATCAAATTAACCCGAATGTATGCATGTTAGGCGTCCTCTGCTATAAAAAAACATTAGCATTAGCATTATCTGGGTCATAGGATTAACCAACCTCGTCAATTTTTTTTATATGAACTTGTAAAATTATATTGTTCGTACATAGCTCAGTCATTTATTTAAAAAAAATGTTCCATAAAAATATACGTTATAATACCAAATGATAAAAGATATCACAACTCAGTAAGAATAGGGAAAATTAAAAACGCCAAGCACGACATTCGAGTAATTCTGTCATATAAGGTTTTAATTGTGAGCTCACGATAACATAAGACAAGTAGAAAGAGTCGTAAATTGTGTGGCCATTTGCATGAGAACTGTGGAGAATACTTGAAACCTGCTTTAATGTTTGAACTATTTAAATGTCGTCTCTTATTAAATTTTATAACGCTATAAAGTAAAGTAATAAACAGCTGTTTAATCACGTAAATTATATTTGTACAGTATTTGCGTAGGTATGCTAAAAATACGCCGAAGAATAAATATGAAATAACATAACGATAGGTTGAGGATTAAGTTTCTTCACATTTTGGATGAACATTAAAAAAAATTAGGAATACGGTTGACCCTAAAGGCCATCCCTGCTACTTCCCGCTAATTCCATACTTAAATGCTTCAAATTGTAATTCAAATTGGAGTTCAAAAAAATAATTTGTTTTGTTTTGAGCTCTTCGAGCTCAAAGAGTTGGAGCTATTCCATGTTTTTGAGCTCTTTATAAAAGAACTCAGATCATGCATTTGATGAGATATTTAATGTCAGAGTAATTTGAAAAAATCGTTCTGAAAGTCATGTCTGATAAAAATTTAAATAAAACATTATTTTTTGAATTTTCAAACGGCAATAACTTTTGAATGAATGAACCGATTTTCAAGCAGTTGGCGGCATTCGACGCATTTTAAATGGATCGAACTCGGAATTTCGGAATTGAAGTGATTCCGATAAAACTATTTTTTCGGTTTTCTTTCGTCACAGGTAACTTACGAATGAATCAATCGATTTTGACCGGCTTGGTGGCAATCAACGTGGTTTTTGGAATCGATTGGTCAAGCTGTTTAAAAGGTAAACCCACATATGTAAAAAAATGTTTTAGTTTTTTTGAGATACTAAAATCTATCAGTCCGAATCGGTCCGAATTCAATTCAAAATCTAAGTTTGGTCAAGCCCTTTCGAATGGCAACAACCCCGATAAAATCGGTCGAGCCATTCAAAAGTTATAAGAGGCTTACATACATCCATACACACATATACACATAAATACATATGTACGAACACCATCGCTGGAATAGTCAGGGAAGCCTCATAGGACATTAAAACTTTGAGATCTGATGAAAACTCGATTTTCGAAAAACGGGGTAACCCCGGCTAACGGGTAAAAACCAATAAAAAACCGAATTTGGGAAAATTTTCAATTTTCTTAGCGGAAAGTTAAAAATATTTTTATTGAATTGCAATATATTATATCTGATACTTTGTTAATATCCATGAAGTACAACATTATCTGTATGACAGCTTTACCATAATATAATATTAAAACTTCATAGGCGTGAATTGTCAAATGTATCAAGATCGAAGCGACCTATGTGTGTATTACACCTTAGAATATAGATACTCTAAGACTATATTCTAATTCTTGACACATTATCTATGTGTTGACCAATTATTATAGGGCTACGTTAGCGGTTTATTTTAATAGTGTTTATTTGATCTGCGCGTGTAGTAAAAACACCGAGAAGGGATGAGTGGCGACAGTGGTTCCCATAAAAATAACCCGTGATGACCATACTAATCTCGTTTATCTTTTCTGTGGTTAAGACAGTTATACAAGCCGTATGAGGTGAAGATTGGTTCACATATCGGGGCTTTCTCAGTACGAGTTTCACCATCATTGTTCAAAGTTCACTTTAATAGACAGCTGCTGTTATTGCTTGACCGGATCTGAAGTAACTGTAATCAATTACAATATGAAGTGATGGATATGGAAAAGCTTTGCTTTAGGCTATTGTTATGGAGTTTCATCTCTATTCAGACGATTACCGTATTTTTTACGTACTTTTCCCAATTCCAAGTTTCAAAGTGTGACTTTTTCTGTATGGTATGGTATAGGGGCTCTTGTTTCCGCAATGAAACCACTAGTATGGGTCCATTTTGCGTGCAGTATTGGCCAGTTACTCCAACCAGCCCATCTCCTTCCAGAAGTTCAGAACATTCCTGGGGTGTTTGCAGACTACCTGGAGCGACGTCGTATTGGTGAAGTTTTTGCCCTTTGGTAGGCCACCCCCGCATATTCCAGGATTACGTGAGTGACTGTTTTGTCCTCAGCTAGACAGCCTCTGCACTTAGGACTGTCCGTTACGCTGATTGTGAAAAGGTGCTTGTTTAGTGATGTGTGACCCGTTAGGGTGCCGACCATTATACGGATGTCATGTCTGTTGAGGCTGATAAGTCTACGTGTCAGTTTGGGCGACAGTGCAGGCATCGCTTCTTTCGACTGTCTACAGCATGAGACATTCATCCATCGGGTGTTGTGTAGGTTTTTGGTGAGAGAGCGTATCCTTGAGCGCATTTGGCTGAAGGGCAGCGGCAGAAGTGGCAATGGACCAGTCACTAGGGTTGCAAATGCCCGCCTTGCAAGTTCATCCGCTGCATCATTACCCAACGAACCGCTATGTTCCTTCTTCCATTGCAGAGTTACCCGGTTATAAGAGGCAACTTGTTCCAGGGTTTGGTGACACTCGTATATGAGCGCTGAGTTGTAGGTACCCTTCAGCGCTGTTATTACCGCCATACTGTTAGAAAGAATTCTGATTGACTCTTTCTGTATGTAAATTAAATCTTGCCTAAAAGTACCACTAATTCCTTCATTGTTGATGATAATCAGCTTCTACTGTTGCATTCAATTCATAATTATTTACTCTAGTGTCATCCTCCGAGTTTATTGTTCAAGTCGAAATTTCGTCTACTGAAGTCTAAGATTAAACTAAAAATGGTCTGTGCCGTGTGCGTTTATCAGCCATATCTTCTCCAAACATAGCATTAATATTGCGTGTTTGTATCTGATAATCATTCTTATTTTAAATTTATGTTTGTTTTAAATCCGAATAAAATAATCACAATCTAATGTAGTGCATTACAAAATCTAGAATTTAATAGCTGTTGTCTAAAAATGGTTTCACTCTGAAATTTGCACCAAGGAGGTTTTATTTAAATCCAAATTAGCCAGTACGCCAAAACGGTATTTTCATCCTTACACGCCAATATGTCTGGGTTTATTTAATATCTTTGACATCTATGATGCATAAGCTGTTGTTTTATTATTGTTATCGTAATTGAGATAGCCTGTAACATAATAATATTGGAAGTTGGAACACAGGCTGTTGGATAGACAGGCGTTGTCATATACTGTTAAGTTTTTTGGTATCAAAATTTTTATTCTAAATCCGATAAGGACGGATTCTAATAAAAATATTTAACAAGAAATTAATTTAGATCTAAATGTAAATATAAAAATATATAATAATGAAATCAAAAGTAGCTTATCCATAGTGGTTCAAATCGATATCAACAGACAAAATATCCGGAGCTAATGCCATGAAAGACTAATCGATTGTAAGCGCTTTAGTCCGTTCAATCAGTGCCATCCACTTTACTGATTGATTTTTAAAATTCGTGCCTTCAGTACACTGGCACCATACAATTTGTTCATAATAATACATTTTAGATATTGTTGAAGCTAAATGATTACAAAAATTAGGAACTGTATGAGTTTTTTGTAGTATTCTTGTTTCAAGCCAATATGATAATGATCGTAATATTTTTATCATTAGGGTAACAAAAAGTACGCTAAATTTCTGTTTGAATTTTTTTGCGAGCGTTATATGGTTTAATTTTTTAGTTAATGATACTTTATGGTACTAAAATTGTGGTATTGTACTATCGAGTATCTTTTTTTTTTTTTTTAATATATTTATTTAAAACTTTACATATTTATATAAATAAAGCAGCAACCAAAAATCACGAAGATTTGTCCGGATTGCTAACATGAGTTGAGTTCGCAATGATAATTAAAATAAGATCAGAAAAAACTTAAGTAAGTACATACACAAGGTTTACAAGCAAAGCATCACTAGATCAGGTTCGCATTCAACCGGTCATCGTTGATTCATATCTCTATGCGAAAGCGGGACACTGCTATCTTTCGATCGCGCTATTCCGTCGCACACGCACAGCGATATGTCTATTCGCTCGGCCGGTGGGCGGTGACAAAGAACCCGATGTTTGACCCACTTAGAATGTAAGCTACAGGGTGTTCAAAAATTGCAATTTTAACTTATCTCTAATATTTTTTTTGGTGATGCTAATTTTTACAGATGGATCAATATCATTTAATAGCCGAGGAACCAAATATTGTGTTGTGCGCGAACCATAAATGTTATTGGACTTTAATGTTTTTAAGTGATTATTTGTGATTTTCCTAGTGGTTATTTTATGACAAATTTTACTTTGAATTTCATGATTAAAAAATTGTTCCTTAAGAAGACAATACTTAAATTTTGTGTGTATTGGTAAGATTTTACAGTGCCTGAAGAGATCGTTATATTCATTCGCTTTATGTTGTTCTTTTACTACTGGGGAGACTATTTCTTTAATTATCCTAATTTGCATGTTTTGTATTTTATCTAGGTAGGTCTTAAATGTTCTGCCATAGCTGGTAATACCATAACTTATAATGGAATCGGCTAGTGAGTTATATAATAATAATAATATTTTATATGGTATTCTACCCTTTATTAAAATTAAATTGGCTAAAAATGCTCTGAGTTTGTCACATACAGTATTGATATGGGGGAGCCAGTTAAAACAACAATCGATAACTAAACCCAAGTACGTATGATTTTCAACAGTTTCAATAGTGGGACAGCTACATATTTGTAGCTTTTGATGAAAACACATATGGCAATGCGCCTTAAGCTTCTTGATTGTGTCATAATTAGTTTTAAGATATGGTGATCGAATATGCATCAATTTCGTTTTATCGGCATTGAGGACAAGCCTATTGTCGTGGCACCATTTGTTAAGGCGGTCGAAGTCAAACTGAAGGTTCTCAAGTGCTTGTTCAATGTTTCTATCAGCGATTACAAGACAAGTGTCATCAGCGTATTGATATGATGTACAATGCTTCAGTATATTATTTATATCATTGACATACGCGATAAAGTGTATTGGGCCGAGCACTGATCCCTGTGCTGTTCCTTCAGTAACTGATAAAACATCACTCTTGGCATCTTCTATTTTAACATAAAATGACCTATTTTTGAGATAATCCTCACACCAATTTAGGGTCGGGCCTCTGATTCCAGAGTTTCCAAGTTTCGAAATCAAGCATTCGTGATTTAGAGTGTCAAATGCGCGCGAGAAGTCAATAAAAAGGACAAAGACGTGTTTGCGATTACCTAAGTGACCGTTAATTTCATCACTGAACTTGGAGAGCAGCAGCGAAGTACTTTTGAGTGGTTGAAAACCATACTGGTTTTTGCTAATAATATATCTATTAATATATGTATAATAATTTAGTATCTTAGCATTACTTATCACTAATTATAATTATAACTATTCACACACGTATCCACTAACAAGAACGCCTTAATAAAGTGAAACTTTTATTACATCGTCTCAAACTTTTTCGTCTGTGTGTTGCATGTCGCGTGACGGTCGGGCGGCGCCTATAGTTCGCAGCAGCTGACCGTGTAGTGTGTAGACTATTTCTCATTTTTGCCAGTGCTCCACTATGCTATGTTGTTTGTTTTTGTCAGTGTTTAATGTAAATGTTGCTGTTATTTACACCCGTAATGGAATATTATTCCAAAAATTTTTAGTTTAATGTCTGTAATGTGAAAAAAGTTTCACTTTTACCGTGGTTTCATAGAACTACACAATTTCTTTTTATTTTATCGTGTTATAATACGAAGAAATAATGAAGCCATGAATATATTTTTCTCTACGCGATCATAATGAAATCGTACAGGATGGAGCGCAGAGCAGAAACTTTCACGAAATCCACGAAAACCTAAACAATCTGAACGTATCCGAGTAACAACCTTACCGAGTAAGAACGTGGAAATATGGACAACTGATAAGACTCATAATGGATGTAAGGTAGGTTTTGTGATCCGATTTTTTTGTTTATGAAATAAGGGACGAGACGAGCAAGACGTTCAGCTGATATTACAATGCAGTGCCGCTCTAGGATTCTTGAAGAACCCCAAAAAATCTGAGCGGCACTACAATTTTTTTTTCTGTACACTAAAATATTTTATTGAAGTAGGCGTAACTTTGCGGAAATCCATAATTATCCAAATGATTTGAGTTTTCTCTAGTGTTAATTCCGCCAATATTTGTGTTTAATCAATTCGACACGTGTTTCGCCTCTACACGAGGCATCCTCAGGACGTGTTGTCTCGTCAAAATCTGGCACGAGACTGAGTCTCGTGTTGTAATCTTGTTAATATTTTTAGTATTCTTTGCCCATTTCTATTTTTGCGACTTGAATTCTGTTTTTCATTCTTGATTTACGTATTCATCGGAAAGCCAACAACCGCAATGAAGTTTTCAGTGATGTATCTAATAAATGCTGCAAACAATATACGATGTCCAATAATATGAGAGTTCATAACGACAATCTGACCAAGTTCTAAATAATAGATTATTGTTAGTTTGGTCGACCCTTGTCAGGATAACTGCGTGACTGCGGACATTTTTGTCACGGGATAAAATAAGCTAACACTCTGCGAAATACTGTAATGGCTTTTTATGAATGTTCTTATAATTAATTTCGAATAACATCTAATTGAATAATGATTATTTTCTATAGAAATAGGAGGCAGTCTGTCTTATATGTCTTTTGATAGAAAGTATACAATTTATTATGCGTAAAAAACGGCACTTTGAGTTTTCTCCCTTTGTACATGTATGTATAACGCATAGTGCATAATGATAAAGTGGTGTACATTTTATTTAAAAAATTTCAACAATATTAATATAACATTAAATTAAAACTAAATGGATTTGGATGGATTCGCTGGGTGCTGGTATGGGATGCAACCTGTTCATACACGCTGGCCACTTCCCACAGGAGACCAAAGAGCTGGCAGCTACTTCGGACAAAGAATTACTATTCAAAGGGGAAACTCTGCCAGTATTTTCGGAGCCTTACCTAAAGGGACTCCTTTTAATAATATCTTTTAGTTATTATATTATATTTTTTAAGGTTTTAAGTTTTAGGTTCATTGTTGTAGTATATTTTCTGTATAGATAACTGTTAATTAAACTTGAATTAAAACTATCATTGATTCTGTAAGTATTTTGTATAATGTGCTTCTTACATAACATTGCGAATGGTAATATGGATAGTCACCAATTAAGTATGTTAAACTTTGAAGTGCCAACACGATCTGTGCGTATTCCATGCCTATTTTTCTCCTCAAATAATAATATATCGCAAAACAACCCGATTAGGAGAATTAGTAGAGAATTTAATGATGTTTAAAAATACTATTTATAAAACTAGCTAGTTTACGTAAAATAATTTTATGTTTTATTTGAATTTCATTATCATGTAATTTCTGTTGTGTCCACTTATTTTTATTTGTAACTGTATTTGGTGAATGGTGTGTACAATTTAAATTGGATCTCAGGATCATAAAAATATGCTGTACTTGTTATTAAATGATAGTTTTATCTTATTATCTGTTATTGTACCTAATTTTAAATAAATAAATTACTTAAAAGTGTAAATTGTAAGTCTCATTTGCCCAGTAATTTCACTAGTTACGGCACCCTTCAGACCAAAACACAGTAATGCTTACCATTCCTGCTTCACTGCAGAAATAGGCGCCGTTGTGGTACCGATAATCTAGCCGGCATCCTGTACAAAGGACCCCCCACTGGATTTCCACAACGATCGCTTATAATAGCTATCTCGCAATAGCTAATGGTTGGTTCTGGTTGGATCCTCTAGATCACTATATGTATATAGCATCCACTTACGGCCGTTCCCAATATACTATTTATTTATTTATTTATTAAATTCCGCCAACAAGGTATACACTAATATAAACACAGTATAATACAAAAACAATGACATTCACATGGTAAGTGATGCCTCAATTATAGGCGAAAATGACATGCTATTCAAATAAATTAAGCCACAAAATAAAATAAGCACTAATAACTTAATAATAATAATTACTTATATAGCTACGAATACAATCTTCATATAAATTTACACAAAATATTATCGAAAAATAACGATTGAGGTCATCCCTCCCTTGAAAGAACCGTTTTAATATATACTATCTACAGATAGAGATAAATTCCTACCTTCTACTGTCAGTAATTAGCTGTCAATAATCTGAAGGTGTCCCAATATACCCGATAAGTCATTCTTATCGCCTTATATTGATTGGGACGCGTGAATTGTAATTTCCATACAAACTTCTATCGCTAGTAAGCTATACGTCATCCCATTGACAGACAGCGTGTACAGATATGGTGAGTTACCGTCGATATGTTTAATGGGATAGAAAAGTCAACGATAGTTACGATTTTTATCTCAAGTAAGAGATAGACTGAATATTGGGAACGGTCGTTAGTGAATCACCTAAGAAGCGGTTATGCTGTAAATTTGGGGCGATTAAAAAAGCACCAAAAATACACTACTGGTGTTTCGTTAGAGGGATGATAGCGATGAACATTATTACAATAGTTTTATCCTTATAGAATTCATAGTTGAAATTATGACATCTCAACGATTCAAAGAACTATACATAGAAAAATGAATAATATTGACACACTTTTACACAAATTATCTTGCCTCAAACTAGGCATAGCTTGTACTATGGGTACAATATGATGATGATGACACGCAAATTCGTGAAGCTTACCACATTTTTTCCGAGTCATGTCTGTTTTTTTTTTATGGAATAGGAGGACAAAGGAGCGTACTGGTCACCTGGTGTTAAGTGATCACCGCCGCCCACATTCTCTTGCAACACCAGAGGAATCACAAGAGCATTGCCGGCCTTTAAGGAAGGTGTACGTGCTTTTTTTGAAGGTACCCATGTCGTATCGTCCCGAAAACACCGCAAAAAGAAGCTCATTTCACAGCTTTGTAGTACGAGGAAGAAAGCTCCTTGAAAACCTCACTGTGGAAGACCGCTACACATCCAGATGGTGGGGATGATATCCTAACTTGTGGCGTGTTGTGCGAAGGTGCTGTTTAGATGTATTTATATTGCATTAAATATGTCGTTGTCTTGCAACCCATAACACAGGCTATATTCCTAATATGGGGCAAGATAATTTGTGTAAAAGTGTGTCAATATATTATATTCATCACATAAATGTTTGCACCTACTGGGATTTACACCCAGGACCTTTAAGTCTATAGGCAGGGTAACTAACCATCGAGCTATATGGGTCGTCAAATAAACGTATCTTTATAAATAATGACGAAAATTCTTGAACTTTTATTACTTTTACAACAAAAAGCTAATTGAATGTTATCTACATTGTTGCTTGTGCTTGCCTCTTCTTAAAAGTTTGTAAATGTCCTTTTTGTTATTACAAAACTTGCCTTCTTAGCTTCACAAAGTTTCGAAGAAAATTTCGATATTTTTGCTGATTATTATTACTACACTGTGGAAGTTATTATTATTGCCCAATTAAGTACACAAGGATCAAGTATTAACTATAATTACATTTTATTTATTTATTAGAACAAAACAGTCTTACAATACTAAGCTTACAAATATATAATAAACTAGAAGACAAAACAGTTTCATAAATTAAATACTAATTATGTTTACAATGGACAATAATGCAAAACAAAAATCAACAAAGATATTTAAGCCAAAAGTGAAAACTACAAAATTACAACATACAAAACGAAAATTTAAACAGTTATAAAAGTATTGTTCAGAACAGCACACAACATCAATGATTTTATTATTTAGAGCTAACAATTTTTTTACATTGAGTATAATATCACCTACTATTTTCTTATATTTTTGTATATTTAATGAAAATATATCAATTTCAGTAAGATGTATATTGTAAAAACTACAAGAGCGCCTCACAAATGTATTCCTGCATAATTTTATTTATTAAAAGCGTGGTAATAAGCCTAATTAATCTCTATAGTATTATATAATCTAAGATAAACAACAAAAGAGAAACATCGAATTTCCATCAGAAGAGCGTCCTTATAAATTACACTCATTTATCAAATTGTCACCTGCTTTATTTGCAAACAAGGTTCCACAAGGTTTTACGAACTTAATTAATCAGAATAAAAAGTATAGTTGCTATTTTGTTAACGAGATCAAATTAATTAAGAGAATTAATGTATACTTTTTGTGACGTACGCATTTCGAGCCTGATTGATGGAGCTGATAAATTTAATTACGACCTTCATGCAAAAAGCCCAAATCTGTGGTTTGCTAGCAATCACTATGTTCTGTCATCGCCAATGCTATATAAACACATTAGCCACCCAATTTACCTGCCATTTCACTTGGCATGTTTATATAATTTTATTCTGACTAGACAATTTATTATTAAAGCGAAAAATAATTATTAATTTCAATCTGCCAATTGTAATTTATCATAAATATATTTTAAATATCACTGTTTTATTTTATATTGGTATGTTATCACTTTTAAATTTAATAGGTTAGTGACTTTTAGTAAAAATTTCCATGCGATATACGAATATAGCGAAGCTATGAACAAAAATATCAGTTGAAGATTAGTTCGTAGATACGATTACGAAATCCCTTTTCGCAAAACACGCGCCTACCAACTTCTTACTCGGGCAGTGCGCTCAGAATACTTTGTTAGTAGAATTCAATTAATATTTACGTGGGATGTATAGCTTAAAGAAACTCTAAAACTAACTCATAAAATTAATATATTTTATTCAATATTTTTAAATAACTCTCCATCAACATTTTTCGCTGCCCTACTGAATCGCTTCACTTTGATGTTGGTTAATTTTGAAATAATCATAAGGTTTGTTTCTGGGTCGTTTTGATGAATCCAATTTTCATTGTAAAGTCCCCACGACATGTCTGCTTCATATTAACTGATCACGACACCATTCCACACGGGCAAGTTTTGGTGAGGTCGTGTGGACCACAGCGCGAAAGTTTCCTCATCACACAAAGGGTTCAGAGGTATAAAAATAATAATAATCAGGAATAAAGAAAGCTTCAATAAATCAAAATATATCCTATTTAATTAAATGAAAAAAAAAAAACTTTTAAAACTCCCAATGGAATTCAATCTTTTTAGTTTCTTCTCTTTTTCTACTATTTTTAGACGGTCACTTAAGACTTATAACAATAGGAACCGTGTTGTCTACGGCTGCTGTCAACAGGTCGACTTGGATATCTAGTGAAAATCAGTGTTGGAATTGGCGTGATCCTTATTTCAATTTTTAATTTGTTAACCTTACTATGTATATAATATATTTTCGGTTGTCATGAATAAATCCATACTTTAGTTTACTTTACACAAATGTTTTCATGTAGGTTCTTGTGAATACTTCTAGAAGAGTATACTGAATCTCTTTGTGTATACTTTATCTGTATTCTGGAATAAAATTTTTCACCGTTCATACTCTCAGCCATGAATGACCACTTTATTTATTCAGCTGATTGCTTCAGAAAGTCCTTTATCGATGTATCTATTTGAAGTCAATGTAAATACTCATGCGGTGGTAAGTGCTAATTGTAGCCTACAATTGAAATTGTTAAAAATCATCGCATGAAGACACGAGAGACACGATAAGCAATTTAGCTCCAAAAAATATGGATTAAAATTCGAAGAATATTTTATTTTACTTTTAAATAGCCACATTTTGTATAATAATTAAAGGCCCTGGCCATCTATAAAACTTTTTTTTTAAACACGCTACTCAGAAGTGGTCTGGTATTTTTAGGACAGACTTATTTTTTTATATTATGAAAATAAGGGTCGAGACGAGCAAGACGTTCAGTTGATGGTAATTGCTATGCCCTACCCATTACAACGCAGTGCCGCTCTGGATACTTGAAATACCCAAAAATTCTGAGCGGCACTACAACTGCGCTTGTCAAAGTGGTACCCTTAATCCAGCCGGCATCCTGTGCAAAGGATTATATATAAATATTTATATATATTATATATATATATATATATATTATCATCCACTTATATCAGATTGAAAAAAAATATTTTTAAGCAAATGTTCTGTTCATAAAATAATTATAATATAATTAATTAACTGGGTCAGCAGAGTTTAATAACAGTACTCATCGGTATAATTAAAACAACCCGATACCATTGTAAAATGTTGGCTTCGATTGCATTTGATATTTACTTGATTGGGAACTTGATACATCTGGAAGTACCTTGCATATTCACTAATTGAATTGCGACAAGGTCTTAGGGAAATGTTGGGCTTTCAATTAATTCAATGTTAAACTCCGGTCAGCTATAACTTTCCTCATCAAAAAAATCACAATATATTTAAACAGACTAACCGAAGTAAGAATTTTTTATTTCATGGAGACAATTTTTCAATGAAATGTCATTCAAAAATGGTGATTGGAAAAATACTTCAAAATTGTAAAACTTTGTCTATAACTATTCTAAAAGACTGTTTTGAGAAACACAGTTTTTTGTATTTAGTGTATGGAAAAATATGTTTTGCTGAACTGCGTACAACAAACAATTCGGATATTTCCTTATTGTCCTATCTTTATATAAATGATAACAGGAAATATAATAACAGAGTTACAAACAAGTCCCCGACAATACTGGAACCTTCGATTTAGGATCGGTCTCCGCTGCGCTCCAACTAGATACCGCAGGCGTAGTCGCAGTGCGGCAACTAATACAACGCCCAAGTGGGCGTACTCGAGCCAGTATCGAACAATGTGTGACGTTGACGAGCCAAATGTTCTATAAAAGTTTGCTAATAAGTGAAAGTAAAATGCCGGGTTGGGTGGTAAATCTTTGTAAAAATAATACTACAAGAAATAAGAAAGACTCTCGGTTCATATATCATCAGTAAGTATTTTGAAATTTATTAATTTCAATGTTAAATAACACGAAGCGTATGTAACAAAATTTGAAAGATGCCATTGAGTGACAAGATGCCATGCACACAAGTTTCAAATAGTTGCCGTAATAAAAAGCTATTGTTAGATAGTGCGGTATCTAGTTGGACCGCAGCGGATAGCAATCCTTAATCTAAGACTGGAATACACACATGGAATGATGAAAACAAAGCACCATAACCAATAGAAAACATATAGAAAAATCGTAGCATAAAAACAAAGCCGAAATATGTAACATGTCACAAATTACACAATAATAATATGCTTCGACTGCAGCTATATTTATACATTGCCGCTTTTACTCCAGTTATTTAAAATACTCTTGGTCAATAAGCAGCAATGTAATACATTTATACAGTTCATATTTACTAAGGAGAAAAGTGCCGTTCCACTATCAGACTGCGAATGATATATCCTTTTATGTGCATGGAAAGTCATGGATTTATAAGAATCCGAAGGTAAGGATTTATTATCATAAATAGCAGGCTTAGCTCGCTCATTATTGAGCCTTATTTGCATAAATAACAAACGATAACAGGGCAATAAAAATAGAAAATATTTAAGTTAATACCTAATATTATTTTAGGTGCTTATATATGAAATTGGCATTTTGTCATGCATCTCCTCTTTTGTTAAGAGTTCCAAATTTAAATTCATAATCTATTTAGCTGTTACATCACAGTACATGGAAAAAATTCAACTCCAATGTGACAGTCCAAACCGAGGGCAGAGAGTTTATTGATTCTTAACCCCATGATTATTTCAGTAAAGGGATCAATGGACTGCCTATGAGATGGCAAGATGGCAAAACAAATTAAATTTGTGTATCTACAAATTTGAGGGAAATCATTTAAAATAACAAATCAGATAGCGAGGCTTACATAGTAATTCGATAGTGTATTATAGACACTGGTTATTTATGGACAAATGTGTACTTATTACCCTTATATGCGTCCATAATGTTTTAATAGTTTCCTTTGCCTTAGCATAAAGTAATTTACATCACAAGGGTCGTATTAAACCGGGTAAAGACGGAGGGGCTTTTTACGTGTAAAACAATCATCAATTATAAATAAAGAAATCGGTGAATTTAAACGTAGTAATATTTTACAGATATTTCCACCATTGAGAAGCCACAAAAATGCTTCGTGTAATAGAAATGATTAATCGCAAAAAATGTCCAGGCGCGAATAATTTGTA